>NC_057814.1:54429033-54432083 GCF_018294505.1 Triticum aestivum | reverse complement strand
TACGTAGTAGATACATACTACTACAATGCATGGCGCAGGGGAAAACATACGGGATAGCAATGCGATGGACCCAGGCGTGCGAAGCTGAAGTATTGTATAAACAGACAGCAATAACGGTCGAGCTAAGAAAACAAAAATCAAACATGATCATAATCACATGAGACCACATGTGCATTTAGTGAACTATTAAGATGTGGTACCCCAACCCAACTGTTCACTAAGTGAACTTTGCTTCTCCCGCTGGAAGCTCTACTAATAGTGTAGTTCATGTGATTTTTTTTTCATTAGTTCACCACTCAATCTCTTCAGATGTGTGAATGCACTGAACAATATATCCATCAACGGATCAATGCCTCATTCGTGTAGTTCATGTGATTTTTTTTCATTAGCACCACTCAATCTGTTCAGATGTGTGAATACACTGAACAATATATCCATCAACGGATCAATGCCTCATTCGTAGCAACTAGACTTCAACAATTGAGAGCAGTTGAATACACTGCACATCACTTGCATTTACCATTCATCAAAACATCGCATTACGAGGGTGCATGCATTCACTCCAACTGCCAGACGAGCCATAAAAGACAACGCCATTTAAATAGATGCCTATCCCACCCACCACGTACTTTGCGTATCATAAACGTGTATTCATCAAATTAGCCCACCGTATCATTTTAGTATTTCTTAATTCACTATATTAAGTGCTAATCTCATAGCATAGACGGACAGCCCAGATTTCATCCTCGCGTGGAACCATGTCCCAGAAATCCGCGTCGCCTTCCATTTAGATCAAAAGGAATTTTTCAAATAGAACTAGGGAACCACCGAGCGGTTGCGGTTGGACCTGTACTGCAGGAATAAGAATACTTGCTATTCACTCAGTTTATTTTCCACAATATGTTATTTAGGAGAGATGGTGGAGCGGCTCAAGGTGTAGCATTGGAACTGCTATGTAGACTTTCGTCTACCGATGGTTTGAATCCCTCTCTTTCCCTTTTCTTAATTCATCAACGTTAACGATCACAATGTATCAAATCAAATACTAACAAATTTTTCCAGCAATAATATCTTATATTATATTATTTTTATTTAATAGAATTAAAAATTATTTATAGCAAATTACTATGGTATGTAAAATACACATGTATAAAGGAAAAAGGAAAAAAAAATCCTAATCCGACTCCTCAATAGAGCTCTCGGGGCGCCCGGGGGTGGTGGTCGAGGAGAGTGGAGCGGGCGGTGGTCAAGCAGGGCCATGGCCCTGGGCCTGGAAATTACTATATCTCGGCCCAGTTCTTTTGCCCGATTCTCTCAAAATCTTGAGAATCGACCCTCCACACAGTTTCTCCTAGAATCTCAAACCCATATTTTTTGACAGTTCTACATGTTTACTTCCTAACTAGTTAGGATTGTAAAAAATATATGGGTTCAAGATTCTGAAAGAAGCTGGTGGGAGGCCCGAGGCCATAGTAGCTTAGAGATTAGGCCAGGTCTCCAGCCCATTAGTAGCCGATCAGCGCCCAGTCTCTCTCCGTTTCCACTGGGAAAAGCCCAAAAACATCCACACGGAGCGCAGGAGGCATCGAGTGGGTTTGAGGCATTCCTCTGCGGACCTCCGCAACATCTCCGCCTCTTGTCTCTGATTCGGCTGGGCTCCGGGCTCTGATCACCGTCGAGGTTTGTTTCTGGCTCACAATTTATCCACTTCTGCCTAGCATTTTACTCCTGGAGGGAGCAACAATGTGTACCATCGGTGGGATTGTATTTGATTGAGAGTGCAAGAACTCGCCGCAACTTCCACCGATCGATCCTCGCGCAGGTCCGCCGATCCATCCGCCCTCCGCCTTCCCTTCTTCCCCTGCAATCTGCAATGCAAACTTGCAACGAATTTCTTCCTACTGACTAGCAAACTCGGAGCAACCATCTGAAGCAGGCAAGCTGTTCGACGAAATGTCCCCGAGGAAGAAACCCAAAGCCGAGGCCGTCTCCCTCGACGCCGCCGGCCTCGACCGTCTCAGCGCCCTCCCGGACGACCTCCTCCACGCGGTCATGTCGTTCCTGAGGGCGTGGGAGGTGGCCCGCACCTGCGTGCTCTCGCGCCGCTGGCGCACCCTCTGGGCCTCCGCGCCCTGCGTCGACCTCCGGGTCTGCTGCAAGGCCCGGCACCGGCGCCTCCCCACGCGGCTCGCCAACTTCACCAACCACTTCCTGCTCCTGCGGGAGGCGTCCGCGCCGCTGGACGCCCTCCGCCTCCTGTCCAGCCCGCCACGTCAGGATGTTCCATACATGCCCTACAGTCCCCAGTACGACGACGACGGGGAGGACTACTCCTCCGAGGACGTCGAAATGTGGATCCGCGCTGCCATAAACCGCAGGGCCCGGTTCATCCAGCTCAGCCATCATCCAAGGGACGACGACCTCTCCGACCTCGACAACGTGCCCCTCGTCTCCTGCCACCTCAAACACCTGCATCTGTCGGGCACAATGCTGTACGACAAGACGCTGAGGCAGCTCTCCTCTCACTGCCCTTCTCTGCAAGTCCTGGAGCTCAAGGACTGCTCCCTGGATGGCCCCCACATTTCATCTGCCTCGCTTATCACTTTGACCATGGTCGAGTGCAGGTTCATCAGGGACCTCACCGTTGCTGCTCCAAACCTCATATCGCTGCGCTGTGTCAATCCATACCACCGTGCTCCCTCATTCGAAGACATGGCTTCCCTGGCCACAGCCACAATCGTGCTTAATGACTCTTTCTTGCATGATGAGTTTGAAGAGAGGTACGTAGAGCCCGATCCAGAGGTGTTTGAGTGTGACAGCGACTCAAATGATGATAGCGACTTGAGTACATGTGATGAATTCTATGGTGACAAAGTTTTAGGTGGCCAAAATGTTATCCGCAGCCTGTCGAATGCTACAAGTTTGGAGCTGATAGCTGATGCCGAAGAGGTATACATACGAATCTGTTGCTGATATCTATCTCTATTTCAGCAATGTTATATTTGTTCAACTAATATTGATTTGTCAGTTATTTTCTTTGCAGAAAAATT
>NC_057814.1:54390988-54428735 GCF_018294505.1 Triticum aestivum | reverse complement strand
ATGTGCTATGTGCACATTTTGTGTATTTTTTGCACTCTAATACCAACAGCTGGTTACAATACATACTCACAATCACAACAAGTGACCTGATGAGTTATGGGAAATAATTTCTAGCTGTATTGTAATAAAATTGTAAGCAAAGCACATAGAATTTGAGTAGTTTGCCGGGAGCATTTTTTTTATCCCTTTTCTTTTGCAATGTTGTATCCTTGTTAGCATGTCTACAGTCTAACAGCAACATCCTCTTACACAACTTAATCAGAAACAAACATTCACTTACAAATGTCTAATTACATGTAGGTTCACTGTGTTATTATTCTTTTGTTTGGACCGAACTGAACAAATTCACTTGTGTTCCGTATGAAGGTGATTCTGAATAGGGAATTGGAGATGTGCCCAGTTTTTAGCAACCTGAAGGTGTTATCCCTTGGTGAATGGTGTATGGCTGCTGACTTGCATCCATTAGTTTTGTTCCTGCAGCATGCTCCAAATCTCGAGAGGCTTTTTCTTAAACTCAAAACGGTATAAAGATTCTTATACTGCTTATATTTTGAGCTGTGATAAATTAGTTTGGACATTTCATGATATTCACTTTGTTCTGCGACAAGGAACATGAGGAAATAGATGACGATATCAAACCCGAGGGTACATCATTTGCTTGCAAAAACCTTACAATGGTCAATATAAAATGTCCCAAGGATGATGAAAGAGTTCCTGTGTTAGAACAGTTCTTCGTGGCTAATGGCATCGCGATGGAAAAGATATCTGTCTATCACCGACCAACTCACCAACCTCGTGAGTCATGTATTCTTACCATATCTCACTAGAGTCTTACATATTACGACTTAGGCTAAATGATACTAAAGCCACAAAATGTCATTATATTTGCAATGTGAGTCTTACATTCTTACTATTTTGGTTAAATGATAAGGCTACTGTTTAACCTGGTGTTTGTTTTTCGAGCTTGATCTGAATGTAAACTTATTTGCCCCCTCACATTTCAACCAGGCCTTTCCTTGGCCATAAGACGCTGATGGGCTGCCGTGTAGGAACTGCAGACTTGGCGGTAAGATCTTACATCTGGTTACATATCTTTTCATCTACTGTAAGGCTTACAAGTCTTATATCTGAATAATGGAAATCGTCACTTTGTACTCAACATAGATCTGAGGGACAAGAAACTACCTACATTTCAAAATATTTGGCAGCTTTTTTTTGTGCATGTCCTAAAGTTACACTTCACTTTTTTACCAACACATCTATAAATATTATGGAAATTTAGTTTTATAATAATGTTTGTAATAAAAAAATCTAACATTTCCACCTAAATACACCCAAACTGAACAACAAGAAGGAAATAATTGATAAAATATAACTGAATTTGACTGTTCAAGGTGAAAAAATCCAGGTATTTTGAAACGGGAAAGTAAAATCTTCCTGCAGCACATCACTGTTATAGGGATACTTACAATTTATTGTGTACCTTGAAATTTGGAACAATGGAAGGCTATCTTAATGTCAAAATGTCGTCCGTGCAGATGATTCTCTCATGCGGCACAGATCATGGCGGCAGCATGGAACAGAGCTTCTGATATGCTTCATTTGACTAGCTCTGAAGTCGGAACTATGTGTGCCTCTGTGAAACCCTTAAAAGTCGAGACTGTTTTTCTCTAGCGTTGTGAGTTAGCATTACTATATATTGATCAAGGTTGGTTTCGTCCTTAGACAAGTACTATGAAATGATGTTACCATGGTATTGTGGAATGTTCATACTAACCATGACATTATTGTGGAATGTTCACGCTAAGAGTGGCCAATTTATGTTTTCTCGTATATATGGTCGAGCGGAAAATATTGCTGGCGGTTTTGATATTTGATACTCTTGTACGGAATTTTGTATCCACACATGTTCTCAGTTGAATTATTAGTACTCCCTCTGTAAACTAATATAAGAGCGTTTAGATCACTATTTTAGTGATCTAAACACTCTTATATTAGTTTACGGAGGGAGTATTATCCTAGTTATAGAACTTTCGAGGTTAATCTGCTTAGTCCAAGCTATTTTTAAGCACCCCATACTTGAGCTTCTCCCACTACACATTATAATCCTCCCGGAGTATGTGATTCCCAGCAATTTATTAGGCTGCAGAGAAAAGGAAGGGCATGTTTGGTCCATGAACATGCAAATGTCCAGGACTCGGATTTGCGGGCGAATAATTCAAACCTAGCGGTGTAATTAATAACCTAGCGTTAGTATCTGGTTAAACTCTTTTTGCATGAAATGTTTGAAAATCATGGGAATTTAAACAGAAAGCACATTTTGCAAATGCCGCACTCAGAGAATGTCAGGTGGGTGATTTTGAAACAGGTACAAGAGTTGAGTAAACTTGTCTCGAGCTATAAGATAAACACCATATTTAAGCATCTGAATGAATGACTAATTATGATACAATAATATGTTACACCCTTTTTTCAAAAAACATGTGTTACACACAAGCATGTGCTCGTCACGTCGGACACGGCCGCCGTCCATCTCTGAGACACTCTATTATAATTATATGCATCACGTGTAGTCGATAACTCTTAATCATATCCAGTTTATGCAATCAAATACCGTGCCGTGCATCGGCCTAGCCAACCGCCAGAGAGAAATCGCATCCCTAATGCAATGGGGGTAAAGAAAATATGTACGGAACATGGTTTTTACTCTGAATTTGCTTAGCCGGGCCCGACCGAGTCATCACATGTACAACAAATTCAGGCAACCAAACACGCTCTAGGAGGAGGGACGGACGGACCGGACGTGGAAAATCAGCCGAGGGAATGGGGTTGCCAACGAAAATCGAAATGGAGAGAGAGGGGTGAGATTTTTCATCATTTCGAGGGGATTATTCTATATTTTTCACTATTGGCTGCCTAGAAAAGAAACACCAAGTGGAAAAGGCCTCCATTCCATAGGACCCATCGGCAGAGAGAGAGAGAGCGAGCCATTCGAACCACCCCCGACCCCGACCTGTCTCCTCCCCACCCTCTCCATCGCCCGCCGCCGCCGCCCGCCATGTGGAAGCACGCCGCATCCCTCGTCCTCGCCCGCCGCTCGGCCCTGGCCGCGCACCGCGCCCCGGCGATCTCGGGATCCGCCGCGGGCGCCATCCGCCGCGCGCCCGCCTTCTTCTCCACCCTCGGTAAGCAGTCGCGCCCCTCGCCGCCGTTCCCCCGTCCGTCTCCTCGGTCCCGATTTGACAGCGGCGAGCCGCGCGCGCGTTTCCGCAGATGCGGGGCAGGCGAGGACGCGGGTCGAGGACGTGATGCCGATCGCCACGGGGCACGAGCGCGAGGAGATCGAGGCCGAGCTCCAGGTCCGCCCGCCCGCCTCCTCCCCCGTCGTGCCCGCCTTAGGCCTCGTCTCTTCTTCTCACGGTTTCATTCCTTGCCGGTTTATATTCTTGACCCTCGTTGGATTTCGTCTGCAGGGAAAGAAGCGGTTTGACATGGACGCCCCCGTCGGCCCATTCGGCACCAAGGTCAGCGCTTTCCCATTTTTGGTGCCATCTGCTATGGTTATTTGATCCGTGCGCGATTGGATTGTACGTCTCTGCACTGAAATGGTGATGTGTGGTCCTTAGGCTTGCGGTTATTGCCTTGATGTGCTAGTAATAGTCAGAGACTGGTTTGCTGAACATAAGTTAGGTATTGGTGAGACCAATGCCATTGCTCTAGTTGTAAGTTTGGGGGGGGGGGGATATGACAGTTGATATTTTGTTTATTGAGAGAACTGGGAAATCGTCGCAATCGTATATGCAATTGAGTTATATCCGTTGGTTCTTTTCGTTGAGCTAGAGGTTGCACAGAATTGTAAGGCAGCAAGATACATTATTCTGATAGATTCAGTCCAGCGTAGACAATCATGTTTGTCTTCATATTTTTTGGAAGTCGTGTTGGTAAAAAATGAGGCTGTATGTTGCATCCAAATTTGTCTTCTTGCTATGACTTCAGCATTCTTATGACCTAGTCATTGCTTGAACATTTTGTGCGCTTTCATCTTCTGGCTTGTGATAATATCAGACCTTGGCAATTAGCATCTTCTGGGTTGTGATAATATGTATCAGCTGTCTTGGGCTTTTAGCATGTTATAAAAGACAATTCAGGGGTTGTTGCAAGGGTTAACTTTCTGAACTTCCAACCACTTGTTCTGACTCAGACCCACCTCTTGAACTTATACTACTTGCAGGCATCTAGAATTTGCTTTTTCATTGCTCTGTTTTCTATTCCTTTTATGCTTATTAATCTGTTTTTTCCCCTTGGTTTGTAATATCATGTGAACACTGAACACTTAGTTTCATGGAAGATATATTTTGTTTGAAAAATCCTGCTTGTTCTATTCTGTGAGTCTGTTCCTTATCAATGTGATCTTAGCTGCTGTGGAGCATTTTAGTTGAACGGATGGTGTTGGATCTGTTTGTTATGATTTGTGAATTGACATGCTCAATGGTTGTAACTCTTATTTTGAAGTTGGATTTATGGTTTCTTATCTTCCTGCCTAATGCATCTCCTGTAAAGTATATTGTCCTCATGTATCAAGAGCAGACTATTCTCAGTTAGGATGGTGAATTGCTTAGATGTCCCTGTGTATGCTTGTTTGCTGCAATGACCCCTTTCTGTTTTACCACACTGATTTGCCTGGCCTATTTTCTCATAACTTATCCATTTGACTTGCAACAGCTGTTATCTGATATGGTTGTGAGTTCACAAATAGTCATTCCATTCTGTTTTGTTCTTTTGACAAATCACTTTGCAGAGTGTTTTGTTGGCTCAACTGTACCTTGCGTATCATTGTCCACTTTAGTTGTTTTTTCTACTCGTGTGGTCTGACTGAACGAATATGTGTCCACATCTTCATTCATAGGAGGATCCAGCTATCATTCAGTCATACTTTGACAAGAGGATTGTTGGTTGCCCTGGTGGTGAAGGAGGTATATTAACTTGAATCCAAAATTCTGTCTCCACCAACAGAGGCTGCGAAACTTCAGTCTTCTCCTGCATCTTATCTAGAAATGATCATCAACCCATCATGAATCTAATTAACTCGAATTCCAAATTTCACTATTTTGCTCCTTTTCAGAGGATGAGCATGATGTTGTGTGGTTTTGGTTGAAGAAAGACAAGCCACATGAATGCCCAGTCTGCACTCAGTATTTCAAGGTATGTTGCTGTCTTCTGTTTACATAATTTGCTTTTCCTTGTGTGAACTTTTTTTGAACAAGATACTAAATCATGTGTTGCCTCCATGTTTTCTGAACATTGAAACTCCAATTTTATTTCCGCAGCTTGAAGTTATTGGGAACGGAGGAAACCCTGACGGACATGATGACGACGACGACGACCACCACCACCATTAAGATCGAAGAGAAGGCATGTCTACTGATGAAACAGTGGACCGGTGCCAATTTTTTTTGTTGCTGAGATGCTTTGAAGCTGTGAAAAACACCAGCTTTTTTGCGTGCCCATAGAGTTTAATACCCATGCCAACCAGTTTGCTGTTCTCAGTTGTCATGACTGGGAAATCGGAGCAGCAAAGGGCCCTGGAAACATAGTTTTTCTTTTCTTTTTGGAGGATTGCCGCACACGCGAATAATGCGATTCATTAAACAAACAGTGACGTCCCTATCATTTTCGACTCGCCTTTCATCTAGTCAATAAGGTTTTAATTGCTGATTTGCGTGGACGGCTCCAATTTTAGTGGCCACATCAACTGTTTTGCTGGTGGGCGATTTGTTATCCGAGCATCGTTTTCACTTTGACAATCTTGATCGGTTGTTTGTCATCGATCGTGTTTTGATGACGATAAACAGAGCTTGAGGAAACTGTCAATGAAGCTCTAGTTTCTCTGCAACATTTAGTTGTTGGCTGAAACATTCAAACCTTGGATTTGTCCAAAGTGCAGGCTTCACCAACCACGAATGACACTGGTGACACCACACTATCCACTGATGTCACTGAAAGGCGTTGAATCCCTCTTTGCTCATCTACTTAACAACTTAACAGTTGAAAGTGCGAATGGAATTCTCGACGAAATTCCGCGTGGCGCGATGCCATTCGTGTCGCGCCAAATCGGTTCTTGGTTTGAACATTTCCTCACCTGTTGCCCATCCTATTCGAAATTTACGACGCAAGACAAGAGAGACCATACGAAAGCTCTCAAAAAAAAAAATTCTAGTTGAGAATGTCGTTGTCGATCTTTATGATTTGCAAGGATCAACATTCAGCAAGTCAAAACTGGGAGTAGGACGATGGTCAGGGATCACACGACGGATGGCGAGCAGAAAGGCCAAGGTCCTCGCCGGCGCGGTGGCCGGCACGGTGCTCGTGGCGGCCGAGGTGGCCCTCTACCTCTGCCTGCGCCTCTCCAGGCCCTTCTACCTCTCCACGGCCGCCGTCCTGGCGGCGACGGTCCTGACGCTGCTGCTCCTGCTCCACTGCACGGCGGGGCGGGCGGAGCGCATGGCGGCGCGCCGGGCTCTGGACGACGGCGAGGAGCTGCGCGCCGAGTACAGCTACTTCCGCAAGGTGGCCGGGCTGCCGCGCAAGTTCTCCCTGCACGCGCTGGCGGCGGCCACGGACAACTTCCGGTGCGTGGCCGGGCGGGGCGCCTCCGGCACGGTCTTCCGCGGCGTCCTCGACGACGGCATCCCCGTCGCCGTCAAGCGGATCGCCGACGACCGCCCCGGCGCCGGCCGCGCCGACAAGGAGTTCCGGGCGGAGGTGGCGGCCATCGCCGGCGCGCAGCACGTCAACCTGGCCCGCCTCCTCGGCTTCTGCCTCGGCTCCCCGCGCTTCCTCGTCTACGAGTACATGGACCACGGCTCCCTCGACCGCTGGATCTTCCCCGCCCCCGGCGGCGAAGCAAATGACGCCGCCGACGCCCGCCCGCGCTGCTGCCTGCCGTGGCCGCGCCGCTACCAGGTCGCCGTCGACGTGGCCAAGGCGCTCGCCTACCTGCACCACGACTGCCGCTCCAAGGTGCTGCACCTGGACGTCAAGCCGGAGAACATCCTCCTCGACGACGGCTTCCGGGGCGTCCTCTCCGACTTCGGCCTCTCCAAGCTCGCCGGCAAGGACCAGAGCCGGGTGGTCACGGCGGTGCGCGGCACCGCGGGCTACCTGGCGCCCGAGTGGCTCCTCGGCGCCGGCGTCACGGAGAAGTCCGACGTCTACAGCTACGGGATGGTGCTGCTGGAGCTGGTCGCCGGCCGCCGCTGCGTGCGGCCGGAGGAGGACGGCGGGTGGTCGTACCTGCCCAAGATCGCCGCCGAGATGACGCGGGCGGGGCGCGTGATGGAGGTGGTGGACCGGAGGCTCTCCTCCGGCGTCGGGGAGGCGGAGAAGGCGGCGGTGCGGCGCGCGGTGCACGTGGCGCTGTGGTGCGCGCAGGAGAAGGCCGGGGCGCGGCCGAGCATGGCGCGCGTGCTGGAGATGCTCGAGGGGAGGGTTGCCGGGGAGGTGGAGGCGCCGCCGCCGTCGGACACCATCATGGAGGACCTGCTGGCGCTCGGCCACGCGCGCGAGCGCGGCGGCGGGCCGTTCCGGCTGCCGTTGCCGAGCCCGACCGGGAGGGCCGCCTCGTCGGCGTCGGTGCTGAGCAAATACGACTCGTTCGCCATGTCCTATCTGTCAGGGAGATAGCGTTCCTCATCATGCACAGTGGAGTCAGCTATTAGCCTTTTAACTGCAGCATTTGTGGGTGAGACTTGTGCTGACGTGGCATGTGGTTAGACTGTGATTAGTCAATCAGTTCGCCACGGAGGCGGTCTACTTGTCACTTGTGAAGGAAAAATTTGTAGGCATCGCCACGTGGCACGTTGCTTGTACCGAAGCGATGACTATTCAACCTCGGGAGCTGGGAGGATGAACAAGAGGGCGGAAAACAAAATTAGGGTTTTTTTTAGGGTAGGCGATGAGGAGGCCACCAGCGGCGAGGAAAAGGTTGTCGGTGGCACAATTCCGGTTAGCATGCCGGTTTGATTGTGCCATTTTCACGCACCTAGTGTTGTGGAGGTTGGACACAAGGTAATTTATAATTTATTACAAAGCCATCACTAAATATTTGTCAAAATTCCTGTCTTAACCCTAAAATATATTATCTCTGTTCCAAAATTCTTGTCTTAGATTTTTCTAGAAAGAATTTTGGGACGGAGGGAGTATGTTTTAAATCTTATCATTCATGTAATGCTTGTTCGTTTTAAACATTGGCCTTTATAAATCCCTAACATCAGTGTCCGGCAACGTCCATGGTTCGTGGGCATAGATTCCTGTCATCGGTTAGCGTCCATGATTCACGGGGATAGATTCCTGTCATCGGTTCTCGACGATGAGGCGGTTAGAGTTTGTATCGATGTGGCAGGGGTGCCGAGATACCTTTGCAATTGGGTCCTCCAGCCTCATCTTTGTCATGCCGATGCACCCTCCAGTGTTGAGGTGAGACATGTGAAAATTAACGGAGGTCAGACTATTCGATACATGGCTCTTCTTTCTCCAGGGCGATGGTTTGACAAGATCGTAGCCTTGATGACTTCTCGTCCACAATCAACAACTATAAGCTAGCTCTAGATGGAGCGGCGCCCTATCGCCGCTTTCAAGAGGAATAAGATTGCAGGCTGTCAGGGATTTCAATGTAATTCCTTTATTTTTTAGAGTGTCTATCCTGCTATTTCTTTTTAGAATCAAGAAAAGAAGAGCTTTATTAATTTAACCAGCGGGATTACAATCCTTCCACACACAAGCCGCGAGGAAGGCCGGAATATAGTTGATCCAAAGACATCGACACCTGGAGGTACTACACTGTTTAGCACATAAACGTGCCAGTTCATTTGCTTCTCTAGGTATGTAGGATTTAGCTCTTGCAGACACCTACACACGTGCATGCACTGGAAGCAGAACTACTTGCAATAAAAGAGGGAATTTCTTTATCTTTACAATGGAGCAATTTACCCATTGATATAGAGTCAGATTGCGTGGAGGCCGTCTCAATGATTAAGGAAGGAGTCACAAATAGATCGAAGTATGCATTCATTGTTAGAGAGATCATTCTGTTGCTCATACTCGTCGGAATTGTAACGGTGCTAGTCATTTCATGGCTAACTTTAGTAGGTTGCAAGGCCGAACCGCGGTTTGGTTATGCTCTGGCCCAGAAGAAGTCCTGAAAATTGTTGGACGAGATTGTAAGACTGAAAATTGAGTGATACAAGAATTATTTCACAAAAAAAAAGTAGGATAGTCGAAACTCCACAAAATCCCCGCAAAGCTCTTGGATTTCCTTAACCGCGGTAGCTATCTCCGAGCGGTCACTCTCAAGAGAATTCCACAATTTAACCATCAGTTGTGCATCTGTTTCAAATGTGCACTTGTCTGTACCCAAGATCAAACCCCAGCAAAATTCATTTGCTTCTCTAGGTATGTAGGATAGTTGAAACTCCACAAAATTCCCGCAAAGCTCTTGAGTTTCCTTAATCCTGTTAGCTATCTCCGAGCGGTCACTCTCAAGAGAATTCCACAATTTAACCACCAATTGTGCATCTGTTTCAATTTTCAAATGTGCACTCGTCTGTACCCAAGATCAAACGCCAGCTGGGCACCATCACGTATTGCATATGCTTCCATGGACATAGCCAGAAAGTCCATTCTCATACCAAATTGCCTGAGCACGTAGAAGCTTTCCTTCACGTAAGCGAGTTTGATGCTGAACCTGTATCACGCTGCAGCGCAATCACCAGTTTATATGCTGAACGCACTGAGAAGTTTCCGAAGCGATCCGGCGACCATGCCCAGAAAATCTTCCTGTGTTCTTCCTGTAGGAATATCCTACTTGTTTGGTTAATAGATCCGAATGTTTCTTTAAGAAAAAATAAATCCAAATGATGGTCGGCATGGCCCAATTGAATCGATGATCGATCCGTTGCTGCGAACTGAATGTCCCCTTCATACTAACACTGGATTCACATACTGAATACCGGAAGAAAGGGAACTGAATTTTGTGCCCCTTCACACTCACACTGCAGACTCCACACTGAAACACAAAACACACAGCAAATTCCAACATCTACTTGGATACCCATAATACAGTAGAACTACCTGTACATTTCTGCTGGATAGTGGATAAATCTTGGACGCTCTAAGCCTCTTAACGCACACACTTCCTCCAGTCACTACCACTCCCATGGAAGGTTCAAATTAAACCATCATCTGGGTGCCTCCATGCTCATTCCGGACATGGACGGCGCCGTAGAGGGGGCTCCCGACGACGATGACGCGAGATCCAAAGGCATCGGAGCAGCTGCAGGTGGCATGCGCACGACCATATGTTCCGTCACCGCACGGTCCAGCACCAGCTCTTCCCTCCAGGTGCTTCGCAGAGCCTTCAGCCTGTCGGCCACCTCGGTCATGCAAGGCCTCTCTTCACCCATGGGACCCAAGCACATCCTCCCCAGCTCGGCCACTTCTCCCAGCAGCGTCTCTGTCCCTGCGCGCACGATGCTCGGGTCCAGGATGTCCTCGAGGCTGTCCTCCTTCATCGCGAGAAGGAAGGACCGCACGAGGCTCTTGCCTTCATTGGGCCCGTCGTTATAGATCGCTGCCTTCCCTGTGATCAGCTCCAGCAGCACGACCCCGAAACTGTAGACATCACTCTTCTCCGTGAGCTGTCGCTCTTGCAGGTACTCGGGGTCCAGGTAACCCAGGGTGCCCTGCACCATCGTCATGAACTGGGCCGCGTCCTTGGGGAGCATCCTAGACGCCCCAAAGTCAGTCACCTTCGCCATGTAGTTGTCGTCCAAGAGAATGTTCATAGACTTGACATCCCCATGCACTATAGGGTGGTTCATGGACAGATGCAGATACGCCAGTGCTTCGGCAGATTCTTGAGCAATCCTAAGACGGGTGTCCAGCGAGGGAGGTGGACTCCCGTAGCTACGATGGATGAACTCAAATAGAGTGCCATTTGGGATGAATTCATAGACCAGTATGGGGACTTCCACCTCTAAGCAGCAGCCCAGAAGCCTGACCACATTCCGGTGGTTGGTCTGTGAAAGTATAATAATCTCCTGCACGAATTCACCAGTTTCGGCCACGTTCATTATCTTTGAGCGTTTCACGGCGACTACCCTGTTATCCTTCAGAACGCCCTTGTAGACAGTGCCATGACCACCCCTGCCCAGTTCTTTGCTCTTGTCAAAATCGTTTGTAGCCTTCTTCAGATCTTCTTGTGTGAATATCTTCAATGTGTCGACTTCTTTTGACATAATTTGGCGATATAATATCTGACCACCATTCTGATCAAAGAATTTGTCCTTCTCTTCGGCAAGCTTCCTTTTCTGATATTCAGCCCGTAGAGCAAAGATACAAACCATGAGGAAGACAACACTGAAGGATATGCCTGAAAATGATGATAGTTAATTACCATCAGTTCAACTAGCGGCACTGTCCACGTTTGCCTAAAAACCAGTGCAACATACTGCGCCATTGTTTTGCCATATAACATGCATACAAAGTGTACTTGGAGTTGTATAATTGGTACAGAATATTTTGATTACTAACAAGTAACAACCTCATTACCTAAAACCACCTTCAGCGCTTTCTTTGGATCAGCTGGAACGCAGGGTATGCTCTTGGGATCATCGCTCCTGAATCCTGATGGGCATAGACAGATGTAGTTTCCATCGGTATTTCTGCAATTACCTTTGCAAGGATAGAAGGACTGGTTTGGAGGTTCGCACTCATTGATATCTGTCATTTCAAGGAAGTGAGGAGAATGCCAACATGGATCAACTAATAGAAAGAGTGTAGGTTGAGTCTGCAAGATGCATATACATACCTTGGCACCCTCCTTGTAGGTAGGGATTGCCCTCATAACCTTGAGAGCAGTTGCAGCGGTAACCAGGGCCATTGGACACATTAATGCATTGACTGTTCTTGGCTTGACAGGCATACTGTGACCCCATCTTGGTGGCTTCCGAACAACTTTTATTACCAACAACCCAATCTAGTACCAAAGGGACCCCATCTGTATATTTAGTTGCGAAATTTGTAGAGATAATATATGAATGATTGAACTTGAACCAGTCCTCCTCAGCAACGAATGTGTAGCTGCACGGGCGGGAAGGCTGGGTGCTAGAGTTGTATATTGTTAATGGTCTAGATTCGGTGCGGAAGGAGCTGATGTTTCCTGGAAAGGCGGTTTCGCAGCAACCCATGCCAACGCACTTTGTACTACCATTCATGCTACTTGCGTCAGTGCAGAATGAAAAGCATGAGTTAACAATGGGGAACAAAAGCTGGTTCTCGCCCTTGGTGATTCCTCCGATAAATCCAAGTGTAGCACAACCGATCGATATCAACTTGTTCTTGGTGTAGGAAAGCTTATGAAAAGGATCAAGTCTTAACCCATCCAAACCGCTGCTATTGGTGCCGTCGGTGTAGTTGCATTCCCATGCTATACGTGGGTTCAGAACACGAATCTCACCCATGCTAAGATTGATGTCCAGTATCCTAACTCTGGTTGAAGCTAGATATGGCCCACTGGCATTGCATGTGACAGTAAAGGGTTCTTGGAAGCAGCCTTTTCCGGTGCCGAACGGGTACGGGATGCTGACGTTACCACACTTGTCTGGGCAGTCAGGCCGCGCCATGCGGATGCTCCCCGAGGACTCAGACCCATAAGCTGTAGTACTACTCTGCAGGGTTAGGGTGGCGGTGAAAAGTAGTAAGAGCTTCTGTCCTGTAAGGCAACGACCAAGTAATTGATATGAGTCATTTTGCCACGCATAAAATAAAATAAATTCCAAATATTTGCTTTCTTCTAGAATATGGTGTTTGGTCATTCCTCCAAACAGAATTAATAGGGGAGACCCCCCCTATAACCCCCGACTGTTTGAAATATATCAGTAGCTAGTTAAGAGTTTAGTCCACTATTACAAACGCTTTGACCCAACAATCTTGGAATCAGATTTAGAGAGCAGAGGTATACCCCAAGTTCGAAAGTAAAACATGAACTTTGAATATCTATCTATGGTTTTCTCTGATTTGAAGTCCATATTAACCACAAAAGAATTGAAGTTCAAAATTAACCTAGGTACGAAGAAAGAAAGACTCAAAAAACATGACAAATTATGCATCTATGCTGGGCGTTGATAAAAAAGAAGCCGCAATTCAGTATTTACTGCAGACTCCATTTTACTTCTGTTCTCATTCCAGAACTTGTTACGGTAATTTCCCCCAAAAAAACCTTTTTAGGGTAGCTTGTTTTTAGTGATTGTTTCCGTTTGCACATGCTTGAAACAAAGAATTGTAAGGATTCATCTTCTATGTAGTAATACATTTTTTTTCCTGTTGTCCGATGACTGCTTCTGCTTATCATGTTGATTCTATTTTACATCTTGAAACAAAGAATTGTGAGAAATCATCTTCTATGTAGTAAAATGTACTTCTGTCATTTGCCATCGGAAAACAGCCTATTTCTTCCACGCCGCCACTCCATGAATCTGATTCCTACATGCTAACACAGTGAAGCCTCCATCCCACTCCCCCCCCTGAGCCCTGATTTCACATGTAAGGCAGTGAACTGAAAATCCCCTCTACGATGCAACTGAATGTCTCCTAGTTTCAGCGATGCAACAAGCAACGAACTATCCATGTTAGGTGCTTGCTTACATCTCTGCTCCTAATTCCTAATTCCTCCCAATCCCCTAAGGCTTCGAGTTTGCAATTACATCAACGGTACAGGACAAACTCTCCCAGCAACAGGGGAAAAAAATGCCCCCTGACCAGTTGCACCATACGCGTCAGCCCAGATAGACAAAGCACTGCGCCGTGCGACTAGGGTTGGCCGTACCTTACAGGGCCTCCTGGTAGCCCCGAGCGCAGCACAGCGCGACAGCCGAACACGGCTGCGGGGGAGGCGGGTAGCGTCGGATACCCGGGTCCGACGTGCCGGCGCCGGCGCCGGTAGGAGGAGATAGACATCCAGCCGCGGAAACTCGCCGGAACTGGAGGTTCTGTACAGATGGTGGTGCGCAGATGGAGCAGGCACCTCCATCGACGGCGACAGGCATGTCGCCGGCGCGGCGGCAATGGCGGCTGGGGGGTGACTTCGCTCTTTCTTTTCTTTTTTCTTTTTTTTTGAGCAAAAGGGGGCTCAGGTCGGTGATTCCCAAAGCGAATTCTTAGAGCATGGGCCCCACCGTGTTTGTAAGGCCTAGCCTTACCGGCCCAGTACAGCCTTTTTAGGCTGTGTAGGCCTTTTTAAGCTGAAATTTTGACATTTTTAGTGCTCTTTGCGCCTTTCTAACACGACGGACCGGCCCATAGACGTGTCACAACGCGATACCCAAGCACATGCCTTGGGGCCTGCATGGCACGACAGTTTTATAAGAGGGTGGACATACCCCTAAAAAAACAGAGGGTGGACATACCCTCAAAAAAAAAAAGAGGGTGGACATGGGTTGTGCGTGCTAGGCCTTTTTATAGGCTGGTTGTGTTGTGCCGACCCACATGGGCCATGTGAAACATAGCGAACATCGTATTGTTTTTTTTTTTGTGTGTGCGAAAAATTGTATTGTTATAAGAAAACCATGGAGTACCTATGGGTCATGCGACTAAACACTGTTTTCATTTTAGCCTATTTACTCTTCCTCGATTTAAATCCAACACCATGTTCTTCTTGTTCTTCTTTCCATACAAGTGACATGGTTCGTCTTCCTCACCCAACCCATGATTTCAACCCCTTCTCCCCCAGCCTGCCCCCCTACCTCACATCCGGTGAGCGCCCCCGCCCGGCTCTCACTGGGGATGTCGTTGTAGGTTGTCTCAAGCTCGAGTGTTGTCTAATCCTACCCACCTCCAGCGAGGTCATGGCTCACCCTCATCGGCAAGGCTACGATCTTCACGGTTTGGTTGGGGCTTCGCTCCACTTTCGGGCAAAGTAATTTGTAAATCCGAGTAACTAGTATTTGATAGAAACAAACTCGTGTGAATTTTGATAAAATAGCTCATTGTGAAACCCGAGTGAAGATTAGAAAATGAGAAAGCTAAAACACAAGTTTTGAAGCTTAAATTGTAATGTTATTATGTTCACACATGTGGAAAATGGCCACAACAATTATACGGTTAAGTTTTGACTTTGTGTGTGTGTGTGTGTGTGTGTGTGTGTGTTTTCAATTATTGTTGACACTTTTAAAGTAGAAATACCGCTAGGTTTATAAGATTAAATTTCCGCATTTAGAATTTCCCCTTCTGCTATGTTGCTCAAATACCACATCTACACCCATCGAAAGAATTATTTAGACCAAATCGCAATTAGTTAAAGATCACGACACCCTCCCGCAAACAAAAAAGAAAGAAAGAGAAAAAGACGATGGCACCCCTTTCAACCACGCCCTGCATAAGACAAGTTAATAAGGAGAGAAGAAAAAAAAGTCTCCACACAAGGTTTCATGTACGAGTCTCCACACAAGGTCTCCACACAAGCTTGTTGGCTAATGAAAACCCGAGGGCGAAGAGCAACGAACAAAAGGAAACACCATCACAAAACTTCTGAAACGGGAAACTATACATGGTACATAGAGGGGACTGTAAGCCAGAACAAGCGAGGCCAAAAAAGAGATTCTTCTCACCCGCAGTCAGCGACCAGTCCATGATTGGAGCCGCCGGCCGGGTTTCACCCGCTGACCCTCCCTCCACCGGTGCCTGCGCCGAGGCCGCCGTGCGCGCGAGAGAGATATACGACGAGATGAACCAAGGGGAAGGGGAGGAAGGGGTAGCCGACTGAGCTGAAGTGCAGCAGGCCATCGCCTCACTGCTGTTTTGTACCACTAGTATGATTAGCGATGCTTTTTCAGACGGCAAGTTGCTATCAAGCTATTTAAGCTCAATCAATGCCGCGACGGTAACCTTCAGCTAGCAGGCTCGAAACCTGGTTCTGCAGGCGCAGGTCGAGGTCGAGGAGACCCGGCCGCTCTCCTCCTCCTCCTAGCTGGCTGGGGGCTGGCTATTGACCCGCTCCACAGGATCGATCATTGGCCACACGGGCCCCTGTCATGCCGCACCTCAGTCAGTAACGGCAGAACGTAGCATCACTAACTAGTACTTTTTGCTAAGCTCTAGAGTGCATATCGGATTTTGGGCCGATATTCACCTTGAGGGCTACTGACTATATAGCCCGGTAACGAATATATTGCACAAAGCTAAAAAAAATCACAAGGAATCGGCTCGCACAAGCCGACTTGGCTTTTTTTTTTTTTTGCAGAGGCCGGCCATCTTCATCAGCAACTCAAATTCGAGGTGGTGCGGACCACTTCAGAAGCAGATCGACATGGAGGCCGGCTAGTTGCGGGGGAAATATTGCCCACGCAGCTCGGCTTGGCTCTTTCAATATTTCCCAAGACCGGGGTGGTTCACATCACCTCAGATGCTTTTCGACCTAGAGCTCAGATGTATGATGTGCTGCTAGCTTCAGTTATACCTGGCCATCTGTCGGGCCGGGCCTACCAAAGCCCGATGCAAAAAGCCCAGGCCGGGCCTACCAAAGCCCAATGAAAAAAACCCAGGCACGAGCCCAGCCCGACCATCGGGCCTAAAAATCGGGCCTGAGCCCGGCCCATCACGATAAAAGCCCGTCGGGCCTCGGGTTGGGCCTCTTTGTTAACGCGTGAATATGACGGGCCCGGCCGTCGGGCTTGAAATCTAGGCCCGAGCCCGACCCGTGGGTCGGGTCGGGTCGGGCCGGCCGGCCGGGCTGCCCATGGCCAGGTCTAGCTTCAGTACCGGTTCAAGGGCTACTGACGATGTCCCGGCTAAGGGGCCTCTCACCATGTCAATTTCTTGACTTGGTGGGTCGGGCTGAGGACGCCTAGTTGGTTCCGTTTTGGGCCACTTCGAACGGCCCATGACACTCAACAAAGAAGACTCTGGAGGCATTGCCGTTCAAAACAAGGACTCCTTATCCGTGGAGGATTTCTCTTCACCGACTTAGCCGATTAGGAGTCTTGTAACCTACGCCTCCGGTATCTTATGTAAGCCGAGGCCGGGCTAGTCAATAGAACAGATTAGATGTTACAATCTTTTGGTAGATACATGTACTTTGTACTACACATCAACGCAGAAAACACAAACAGGACGTACTATTATCTTCTCAGAGCCTGAACCTGGATAAATCCCGTGTCCTTGCTACCATCGCTCCTAGACTCCTAACTTAGGATCCCCTACCTTGAGATCTGCTGATAAGTAATGTTGTCTGAGTATCTTTGGCATTTTGAATTCCCTGTTGTTGACTGTTTTCTGTTTACTCCATATGCAAATTCCTACTGTTTCCAATCATGCAAATGAATTGGAGTAAAATGTTCACTCCATTCTCCATATTATGCAGATGAATTTTCTCCATGTTATGCAAAATGAATTTTCTTACTGGTGATCTACAGCAGAGGAGATGAGAAGCAGAGGATATTGTGCTGCTGTTGCTGATCTGCAGCTGTTGGTCTGCTGCTGTTGCTGATCAAGGTAAAAATGCCTAGGCCCATCTCTGTTGATTTGCTCCTCAGTACTCCTGTTGTTGACCTAACTGCTAATCTTACTGCTATTGTTGATCTTACTCCTGTAGCTGATCAGATGAGAAGTTGATTTTTGAGTTTGGACTGAATCCAATGCTTCAAGGTACTCTAAGTACCCCTGTTAATGATCAGATGAGTATGCAGTAAATATTTTTTTAAATGCTCCAAGCTAATCCAAGTACTGAATTACTCCTTGCCGGAGTACTGTCATTTAACAGTAAACTGAATTACTGTCATTTAACTGTAGACTGAATTTTAAACTGAGTATGCAGTAAACATGCTGGAGTACAAATTTATGCATTACTCGATATTTCTTGAAGTACTGTCAACTCCATACTCCAAATTTATGCATTACTCCTTGCTGGAGTAACGGTGTTCAGTGCCCAGCAGTATATTCTGAAGCAGAGGAGTATTTTTCGAAGCAGAGGAGTAACAGTGTTCAGTTAACCAAAAAGGGAGTATGTGCAGGAGTACACTTTCAAGGAGATTGCAGTACAGTTGCTCTCTTTGACTGCAGTTTATGATTACTCCAGTTCAAAATTATGATTACTGCAGTGCCGGCCGAGCTAACCTCACCGCCAAAACGAATTCTAATGTGTATTTGAACAACACTGCATGCGAATTCTCGTACTGGAAACTGGATTTTTGTGTTGCTTCACACTCAAATTGACAAGTCAAATGTCATGGACAACTCCACACAGAAACACACGCACACAACAAATTCTAACTTCTACTTACATACATAGTACTTGGCACCTCTAACACAACACAGCTACCTATACATTTCTGCTGGACAGTATACCCTGAAGCTCTAAGCCTCTAAGGCACACACTTTCTCCTGGCACTACTGCTCCAAAGGAAGGTTCAGATGAAACTGTATCATCTGGGCGCCTCTATGCCCATTCCGGACATGTACGGCACCGTCGAGGGGGCACCCGACGACGACGAGGCGAGATCCCAAGGCATCGGAGCTGCCACAGGTGGCATGTGCACAACCATATGTTCCGTTACGGCACGATCCAGCACAAGCTCTTCCCTCCAGGTGCTTCGCAGAGCCTTCAGCCTGTCAGCCACCTGGGTCATGGAAGGCCTCTCTTCACCGATGGGGCCCAAGCACATCCTCCCCAGCTCGGCCACTTCCCCCAGCAGCGTCTCCGTCCCTGCACGCACGATGCTCGGGTCCAGGATGTCCTCAAGGCTGTCCTCCTTCATCGCGAGCAGGAAGGACCACACGAGGCTCTTGCCTTCCTTGGGCCCGTCGTTGTAGATCGCCGTCTTCCCCGTGATCAGCTCCAGAAGCACGACCCCGAAGCTGTAGACGTCGCTCTTCTCTGTCAGCTGCCGCTCCTGCAGGTACTCAGGGTCCAGGTAACCCAGGGTGCCCTGGACCAGTGTCATGAACTGGGCCGCGTCCTTGGGGAGTGTCCTTGATGCCCCAAAGTCAGTCACCTTCGCCATGTAGTTCTCGTCCAAGAGAATGTTCATAGACTTGACATCCCCGTGCACTATAGGGTGGTTCATGGACAGATGCAGATACGCCAATGCTTCGGCGGATTCTTGAGCAACCCTGAGACGGGTGTCCAGTGAGGGAGGTGGACTCCCATAGCTACGATGGATGAACTCAAACAAAGTGCCATTTGGGATGAATTCATAGACCAGTATGGGGACTTCCACCTCTAAGCAGCACCCTAGAAGCCTGACCACATTCCGGTGGTTGGTCTGTGAAAGTATAATAATCTCCTGCACAAATTCATCAGTTTCGGTCACGTTCATTATCTTTGAGCGTTTCACGGCCACTACCCTGTCATCCTTCAGAATGCCCTTGTAGACAGTGCCATGTCCACCCCTGCCCAGTTCTCTGCTCTTGTCAAAGTCGTTTGTAGCCTTCTTCAGATCTTCTTGAGTGAATATCTTCAGTGTGTCGACTTGTTTTGACATAATTTGGCGATATAATATCTGACCACCATTCTGATCAAAGAACTTGTCCTTCTCCTTCGCAAGCTTCCTTTTCTGGTACTCAGCCCGTAGAGCAAAGATACAAACCATGAGGAAGATGGCACTGAAGGATATGCCTGAAAATCATGACAGTTAATTACCATCAGTTCAACTAGCGGCAGTGCCCACATTTGGTTAAAAACCAATGCAACATATTGCCCATTGCTTTGCCATATGACATGCATATAAACTATACTTGGACTTGTATAATTGGTACAAAATATTTTGATTGCTAATAATCTCATTACCTAAGACCACCTTAAGAGCTTTCTTTGGGTCAGCTGGAACGCAGGGTATGCTCTTTGGATCATCGCTCCTGAATCCTGATGGGCAGAAACAGGTGTAGTTTCCAACGGTATTTGTGCATTTACCTTGGCAAGGATACAACGACTGGTTTGGAGGTTCACACTCATTGATGTCTGTCATTTCAAGGAAGTGAGGAGAATGTCAACATGGATAAAAAGAATATTCCATTCCACAAATAAAGCTGATAGAACAGAGAATGTAGGTTGATTCTGTGAGACACATATATGTACCTTGGCACCCTCCTTGTAGATAGGGATTGCCCTCATAACCTTGAGAGCAGTTGCAGCGGTATCCAGGGCCATTGGACACATTAATGCATTGACTGTTCTTGGCTTGACAGGCATACTGTGACCCCATTTTGGTGGCTTCCGAACAACTTTTATTACCAACAACCCAATCTAGTACCAAAGGGACCCCATCTGTATATTTAGTTGCGAAATTTGTAGAGCTGACATATGAACGATCAAACTTGAACCAGTCCTCCTCAGTGACAAATGAGTAGCTGCACGGGCTGAAAGACTGGTTTGTAGAGTTGTATAAAGATGGCAATGGTGCAGATCCGGTGTTGAAGGAGCTGATGTTTCCTGGAAAAGGGGTTTGACAGCAACCCATGCCAATGCACTCCTTGCTATCATCCACGCTGCTTGCGTCAGTGCAGAATGAAAAGCATGTGTTAACAATGGGGAACTCAAGCTGGTTCTTGCCCTTGGTGGCTCCTAAGATCAATCCAAGTGTAGCACAACCGATCGATATCAACTTGTTCTTGGTGTTGGAAAGCTTATGAAAAGGATCAAGGGTTAAGCCATCCGAACCGCTGCTATTGGTGCCGTTGGTGTAGTTACATTCCCATGCTATATGTGGGTTCAGAACACGAATCTCACCCATGGCAAGATTGATGTCCAGTATCCTAACTCTGGTTGAAGCTAGATATGGCCCAGTGGCATTGCATGTGACATCAAAGGGTTCTTGGAAGCAGCCTTTTCCGGTGCCGAACGGGTACGGGATGCTGACGCTACCACACTTGTCCGGGCAGTCAGGCCGCGCCATGCGGATGCTCCCAGAGGACTCAGACTCATAAGCGGTAGCACTATGTTGCAGGGTTAGGGTGGCGACAACAAGTAATAAGAGCGTCTGACCTGTAAGACAATGACCAAGTAATTGATATGAGCCATTTGGCCCTACATAAAATAAAATAAAGTCTAATACAGCAAATGGGTAGATAACAAATATTTGCTTTCTTCTAGAATACGGTATTTCACCATTCCTCCAAACACAATTAATAGGGGAGACCCCTATAACCCCCGATTATTTGAAATATATCAGTAGTTTAGTTAAGAGTTTAGTCCACTATTACAAATGATTTAGCCCATGTTAGAAAGTAAACATGAATTTAGAATATCCATCAAAGGTATTCTCTGATTTCAAGCCCTTATTAACCACAACAGAATTGAAGCTCAAAACTAATCTAGAGTTCTAGACACGAAGAAAGAAAAACTTGAAAACACGACGAGTTATGCATCTATGCTGGGTGCAGATAAAAAAGAAGCCGCCATTCAGTATTCACTGCAGACTCCCTGTTTTTTTTTCTGTTCTCATTCCAGAAATTGTTAGGGCAAGTACCACCTCTAATCCAAAATAAACATTTAGTAGCTTCTTTCAGTTTGCACGTACTTGTCACTTTGGGTCTTTATTTGCAACTTTTTGGATGAAACATCTCCATTAGCTGCGTATTGGTAGTGATGCTAAAAATTTGAGTACACAATGAACATGGACAAAACAGATTTTAAAATAAAGATATCGGTAGCATGTTTGTTGGTCTGTGTATAAAGCAAAAAATTGTACATCGGGCGCCTGGTGTAGGAGGACCACCACGTTCTTGCCCACTAAGACACAATGTTTTCAGCGATTTATACTTATTCAAGGTTTCTTGCATGATGTCCGACGGCCGCTATTCCTGTTTTCACTCTGTTTTACATTTTGGAACACAGAATTCTGAATCTTCGGTGTGAAACCTCCATCCCAAACCCATGTTTGCGCCAGATTTCACATGTAAGGCAGCAGTAGATTGAAAATCCCCTCTACGATGTAATCGAATGCTAAGAATCTCGAATTAGGCGAGCTACAGGTCTTCTTCGACTCCTAACCTCTCCTAAGGCTTAGAGTTCCGCATTACATCGACGACAGAAAGACAAATTCTCCATCAACAGGGGGAAAAATGCCTCCCAAATCCCGCTGACCAGTCGCACCATACGCGTCAGCCCCGATAAGCAAATCACTGCGCCGTACCTTACAGGGTCTGGTAGCCCCGAGCGCAGCCCGGCGCGGCAGCCGAATACGGCTTCGGAGAAGGCGGGTGGCGTCGGATACCCGGATCCGACGCGGCGGCGCCCGCGCCGGCTGGAGGAGCCAGACCCACAGCCGAGGGAACTCGCCGGTGGTGGAGGGAACCTACTGGTGGTGGTGCGGCAGGCGGGACGGGGCTTTCCATCGGCGGCGACAGGCATGTCGCCGGCGAGGCGGCAACGGCGGGTGGGGGTCACTTCCCTCCCTCAGGTCGGGGGAATTGGGACGCTGGCCTTTGGGGTACATTGGCCATTTCCAAAAGTGAATTATTCTTAGAATATGGGCCCATGTGAAACGTATCGGATTTTCTTAAAGTTAGACTTTATAAATTTTGACTAAATTTAGAGAAAACTCTAACAACATTTGGAGCACCAAATCAATACCATTCAATTCATCATGAAATGTATTTCCATATGATATATGTTTGATGTTCTATATATAGAGAGTCCTCTCCACTCTATAAACTTGACCGAACAAAATTCGTGAATCTTGACTTCCAAAAAAAGCGTAATATCTTATGGTACAAAGGGAGTACTTCTAAGTGCTTTTTTTTAAAAAAAAGGAGTACTTAGTAAATTTCCATAAAGGAAAGAATGACCGTTATGACCCGAATGAAAATACCACAGGTTTTGAAACTGAAACTATAATTTCCATTTCACATTCTCATGGCGGAAAAGGGTAATGAAATCAATACGGCAAGATTTGAACCCCGGTCGATGTATAGGTGTGGCCTTTCTCTATTAGTTTGTGGAATCAACGTGGAATTTTCCTAGGAGCAGATTCCCCATTATAGCATCTCGCCTTCCGCTCTGAGATTATTATATATTATTTCTGGTTAAAAACACAGCACCCCTAGCTGTTTTTTATTATTTTTTGCAGAAAGCACCCCTAACCGTTAGAAGATGTATGAACGCCAAATGGCAGGAAAGAGAGCGTGGTGCCCCTTTGTCCCGTCGACCACCACGTCATGAGGCAAGTTGCTATACCCCAACGTTCCTAAATATAAATCGTTTTTAGAGATTCTAATACGAACTACATACGGAGCAAAATGAGTGAATCCACACTCTAGAATACGTCTATACTCATTCGTATGCTCAAATCTGTAAAAGGGCTTATATTTAGAAACAGAGGGAGTAGAAAAGAAGAAGAAAATTTGTCAGAAACACAAAGGTTTCATGTAGTACGAGCAGGTAATAAGAGGTAAAGAGAAACCCATTGCAAAACTTGAAAAGGATTGTGAGCGAGGTGTTCCCAGGCCAAAAGAGATACAGTAATTCTTACCGCCACTCAGTGACCGATCCATGGCCTGAAAGCCGCCGGGTTTCGGTGGTTGTCGGCCGTCCCTCCACCGCCGCCGGTGAGCAGCGAGTGCCTGTGTGGGCGCGCGAGGGGGGAACCAGGGGGGTGGTGTTTATATATGACACGAGGCGAGGCTACGAGCCGTGGTCAAGCAAGGAGCGAGCCTCCCATGCCCATCGGAAGGAGTATACTGATCAAAAGTCCAAAACCGTGTGTGGGGTGGGCCGGGAGCTGACCGCGAGTCGTCGCCTGACTGTTTTGTACTACAGCAGTATGATTTGCGTGGTGCTTTTTTTAGGCCGCAAGTTCCCGTCATCTTCTTCTTCAAGCTCTCCCACGCACGTGCCCCTCCTCCTCCTAGCTGCCTATCCGTTGACCCGCTCGAAGGCAGTCCGGTTCACGCTCGTACACGACTAGGACTAATGGACGAGTAAGTGAACATAGAGATCCTTTGTTAAATCCGTGGCCAAAGTTCAACCTAAAATACAAGGACCTGGCTACCTGGCGCACGAGCGCCCTCCCCGACAGAAAAGTCCTACCACGCGCAGGCGTCAGGACAGCCCAGAAAAGGAAAATGTCAGGTCCCATGTGCTCACACTATCCATCCCATCTACATTTATTAGGGGATCAAAAACTTTAAAAAGTTATAACTTTTGAATCGAGTGTTAAATTTCAAATCCGTTTTCATCATTGGGTTTCTTGTGGCGAGTTCTTCAAAACCAGATCTCATATGAGTAGGTTTCGACGGACTTTTTTTCTCGAGCAACTTTGTGTGCCACAGAGGCAACTTTAGTGCTATAAAAAGCAAATCTGTTTTTCCCCTATTATGACTACCTATTAGCAGATGATCCTTCTAAGTTGGTGTTGGGGAACGTAGCAATTTCAAAAAATTTCCTACGCACACGCAAGATCATGGTGATGCATAGCAACGAGAGGGGAGAGTGTTGTCCACGTACCCTCGTAGACCGAAAGCGGAAGCGTTAACACAACGCGGTTGATGTAGTCGTACGTCTTCACGATCCGACCGATCAAGTACCGAACGCACGGCACCTCCGAGTTCAGCACACGTTCAGCTCGATGACGTCCCTCGAACTCCGATCCAGCCGAGTGTTGAGGGAGAGTTTCGTCAGCACGATGGCGTGGTGACGATGATGATGTTCTACCGACGCAGGACTTCGCCTAAGCTCCGCTACGATATTATCGAGGTGTAATATGGTGGAGGGGGGCACCGCACACGGCTAAGAGATCAATGATCAATTGTTGTGTCTCTGGGGTGCCCCCTGCCCCCGTATATAAAGGAGCAAGGGGGGAGGCGGCCGGCCTAGGAGAAGGGCGCGCAAGGGGGGAGTCCTACTCCCACCGGAAGTAGGACTCCTCCTTTCCTTGTTGGAGTAGGAGAGAAGGAAAGAGGGGGAGAGGGAGAAGGAAAAGGGGGCTGCACCCCTTGTCCAATTCGGACCAGAGGGGGGGGGGGGTGCGCGCCTCCTTCCTTTTGTCCTCTCTCCTCTATTCCCGTATGGCCCAATAAGGCCCAATACTTCTCCCCGGCGAATTCCCGTAACTCTCCGGTACTCCGATAAATACCCGAATCACTTGGAACCTTTCCGAAGTCCGAATATAGTCGTCCAATATATCGATCTTTACGTCTCGGCCATTTCGAGACTCCTCGTCATGTCCCTGATCTCATCCGGGACTCCAAACTCCTTCGGTACATCAAAACACATAAACTCGTAATATAACCGTCATCTAACTTTAAGCGTGCGGACCCTACGGGTTCGAGAACTATGTAGACATGACCGAGACACGTCTCCGGTCAATAACCAATAGCGGAACCTGGATGCTCATATTGGCTCCCACATATTCTACGAAGATCTTTATCGGTCAAACCGCATAACAACATACGTTGTTCCCTTTGTCATCGGTATGTTACTTGCCCGAGATTCGATCGTCGGTATCTCAATGCCTAGTTCAATCTCGTTACCGGCAAGTCTCTTTACTCGTTTCGTAATACATCATCCTGCAACTAGCTCATTAGTTGCAATGCTTGCAAGGCTTATAGTGATGTGCATTACCGAGTGGGCCTAGAGATACCTCTCCGACAATCGGAGTGACAAATCCTAATCTCGAAATACGCCAACCCAACAAGTACCTTCGGAGACACCTGTAGAGCACCTTTATAATCACCCAGTTACGTTGTGACGTTTGATAGCACACAAAGTGTTCCTCTGATAAACGGGAGTTGCATAATCTCATAGTCATAGGAACATGTATAAGTCATGAAGAAAGCAATAGCAACATACTAAACGATCGAGTGCTAAGCTAACGGAATGGGTCAAGTCAATCACATCATTCTCCTAATGATGTGATCCCGTTAATCAAATGACAACTCATGTCTATGGCTAGGAAACATAACATCTTTGATCAACGAGCTAGTCAAGTAGAGGCATACTAGTGACACTCTGTTTGTCTATGTATTCACACATGTATCAAGTTTTCGGTTAATACAATTCTAGCATGAATAATAAACATTTATCATGATATAAGGAAATAAATAATAACTTTATTATTGCCTCTAGGGCATATTTCCTTCAGTCTCCCACTTGCACTAGAGTCAATAATCTAGTTCACATCGCCATGTGATTTAACATCAATAGTTCACATCACCATGTGATTAACACCCATAGTTCACATCGTCATGTGACCAACACCCAAAAGGTTTACTAGAGTCAGTAATCTAGTTCACATCGCTATGTGATTAACATTCAAAGAGTACTAAGGTGTGATCATGTTTTGCTTGTGAGATAATTTTAGTCAACGGGTCTGTCACATTCAGATCCGTAAGTATTTTGCAAACTTCTATGTCTACAATGCTCTGCACGGAGCTACTCTAGCTAATCGCTCCCACTTTCAATATGTATCTAGACCGAGACTTAGAGTCATCTAGATTAGTGTCAAAACTTGCATCGATGTAACCCTTTATGACGAAACTTTTGTCACTTCCATAATCGAGAAACATATCCTTATTCCACTAAGGATAATTTTGACCGCTGTCCAGTGATCTACTCCTAGATCACTATTGTACTCCCTTGCCAAAATCAGTGTAGGGTATACAATAGATCTGGTACACAACATGGCATACTTTATAGAACCTATGGCCGAGGCATAGGGAATGACTTTCATTCTTTTTCTATCTTCTGCCATGGTCGGGCTTTGAGTCTTACTCAATTTCACACCTTGTAACACAGGCAAGAAACTCTTTCTTTGACTGTTCCATTTTGAACCACTTCAAAATCTTGTTAAGGTATGTACTCATTGAAAAAACTTATCAAGCGTCTTGATCTATCTCTATAGATCTTGATGCTCAATATGTAAGCAGCTTCACCGAGGTCTTTCTTTGAAAAACTCCTTTCAAACACTCATTTATGCTTTGCAGAATAATTCTACATTATTCCGATAAACAATATGTCATTCACATATACTTATCGGAAATGCTGTAGTGCTCCCACTCACTTTCTTGTAAATATAGGCTTCACCGCAAGTCTATATAAAACTATATCCTTTGATCAACTTATCAAAGCGTATATTCCAACTCCGAGATGCTTGCACCAGTCCATAGATGGATCGCTGGAGCTTGCATATTTTGTTAGCACCTTTAGGATTGACAAAACCTTCTGGTTGCATCATATACAACTCTTCTTTAATAAATCCATTAAGGAATGCAGTTTTGTTTATCCATTTGCCAGATTTCATAAAATGCGGCAATTGCTAACATGATTCGGATAGACTTAAGCATAGATACGAGTGAGAAACTCTCATCGTAGTCAACACCTTAAACTTGTCGAAAACCTTTTGCGACAATTCTAGCTTTGTAGATAGTAACACTACTATCAGCGTCCGTCTTCCTCTTGAAGATCCATTTAATCTCAATGGCTCGCCAATCATTGGGCAAGTCAATCAAAGTCCATACTTTGTTCTCATACATGGATCTCATCTCAGATTTCATGGCCTCAAGTCATTTTGCGGAATCTGGGCTCACCATCGCTTCTTCATAGTTCGTAGGTTCGTCGTGGTCTAGTAACATAACCTCCAGAACAGGATTACCGTACCACTCTGGTGCGGATCTTACTCTGGTTGACCTACGAGGTTCAGTAATAACTTGATCTGAAGTTCCATGATCATCATCATTAACTTCCTCACTAATTGGTATAGGCGTCACAGAAACTGGTTTCTGCGATGAACTACTTTCCAATAAGGGAGCAGGTACAATTACCTCATCAAGTTCTACTTTCCTCCCACTCACTTCTTTCGAGAGAAACTCCTTCTCTATAAAGGATCCATTCTTAGCAACGAATGTCTTGCCTTCGGATCTGTGATAGAAGGTGTACCCAACTGTCTCCTTTGGGTATCCTATGAAGACACATTTCTCCGATTTGGGTTTGAGCTTATCAGGATGAAACTTTTTCACATAAGCATCGCAACCCCAAACTTTAAGAAACGACAACTTTGGTTTCTTTCCAAACCACAGTTCATAAGATGTCGTCTCAACGGATTTAGATGGTACCCTATTTAACGTGAATGCAGCTGTCTCTAATGCATAACCCCAAAACGATAGTGGTAGATCGGTAAGAGACATCATATATCGCACCATATCTAATAAAGTACGGTTACGATGTTCGGACACACCATTACACTGTGGTGTTCCAGGTGGCGTGAGTAGTGAAACTATTTCACATTGTTTTAACTGAAGGCCAAACTCGTAACTCAAATACTCTTCTCCACGATCAGATCGTAGAAACTTTATTTTCTTGTTACGATGATTTTCACTTCACTCTGAAATTATATGAACTTCTCAAATGTTTCAGACTTCTGTTTCATTAAGTAGATATACCCATATCTGCTCAAATCATCTGTGAAGGTCAGAAAATAATGATACCTGCTATGAGCCTCAATATTCATCGGACCACATACATCTGTATGTATGATTTCCAACAAATCTGTTGCTCTCTCCATAGTTCCGGAGAACGACGTTTTAGTCATCTTGCCCATGAGGCACGGTTCGCAAGCATCAAGTGATTCATAATCAAGTGATTCCAAAATCCCATCAGTATGGAGTTTCTTCATGCGCTTTACACCAATATGAGCTAAACGGCAGTGCCACAAATAAGTTGCACTATCATTATTAACTTTGCATCTTTTGGCTTCATTATTATGAATATGTGTATCACTACGATCGAGATCCAATAAACCATTTCATTGGGTGTATGACCATAGAAGGTTTTATTCATGTAAACAGAACAACAATTATTCTCTAATTTAAATGAATAAACGTATTGCAACAAACATGATCAAATCATATTCATGCTCAACGCAAACACCAAATAACACTTATTTAGTTTCAACACTAATCCCGAAAGTATAGGGAGTGTGCGATGATGATCATATCAATCTTGGAACTACTTCCAACACACATCGTCACCTCGCCTTTTACTAGTCTCTGTTTATTCTGCAACTCCCGTTTCGAGTTACTACTCTTAGCAACTGAACCAGTATCAAATGCCGAGGGGTTGCTATAAACACTAGTAAAGTACACATCAATAACATGTATATCCAATATACCTTTGTTCACTTTGCCATCCTTCTTATCCACCAAATACTTGTGGTAGTTCCGCTTCCAGTGACCAGTCCCTTTGCAGTAGAAGCACTTAGTCTCAGGCTTAGGACCAAACTTAGGCTTCTTCACTTGAGCAGCAACTTGCTTGTCGTTCTTCTTGCAGTTCCCCTTCTTCCCTTTGCCCTTTTCTTGAAACTAGTGGTCTCGTCAACCATCAACACTTGATGTTTTTCTTGATTTCTACCTTCGTCGATTTCAGCATCACCAAGAGCTCGGGAATTACTTTCGTCATCCCTTGCATACTATAGTTCATCACGAAGTTCTACTAACTTGGTGATGGTGACTAGAGAATTCTGTCAATCACTATTTTATCTGGAAGATTAACTCCCACTTGATTCAAGCGATTGTAGTACCCAGACAATCTGAGCACATGCTCACTGCTTGAGCTATTCTCCTCCATCTTTTAGCTATAGAACTTGTTGGAGACTTCATATCTCTCAACTCGGGTATTTGCTTGAAATATTAACTTCAACTCCTGGAACATCTCATATGGTCCATGACGTTCAAAACGTCTTTGAAGTCCCGATTCTAAGCCGTTAAGCACGGTGCACTAAACTATCAAGTAGTCATCATATTGAGCTAGCCAAACGTTCATAACGTCTGCATCTGCTCCTGCAATAGGTCTGTCAGCTAGCGGTGCATCAAGGACATAATTCTTCTGTGCAGCAATGAGGATAATCCTCAGATCACGGATCCAATCCGCATCTTTGCTACTAACATCTTTCAACATAATTTTTCTCTAGGAACATATCAAAAATAAACACAGGGAAGCAAGAACGCGAGCTATTGATCTACAACATAATTTGCAAAATACTACAGGACTAAGTTCATGATAAATTTAAGTTCAATTAATCATATTACTTAAGAACTCCCACTCAGATAGACATCCCTCTAATCATCTAAGTGATCACGTGATCCAAATTAACTAAACCATAACCGATCATCACGTGAAATGGAGTAGTTTTCAATGGTGAACATCACTATGTTGATCATATCTACTATATGATTCACGCTCGACCTTTCGGTCTCAGTGTTTCGAGGCCATATCTGCATATGCTAGGCTCGTCAAGTTTAACCTGAGTATTCTGCGTGTGCAAAACTGGCTTGCACCCGTTGTAGATGGACGTAGAGCTTATCACACCCGATCATCACATGGTGTTTGGGCACGACGAACTTTGGCAACGGTGCATACTCAGGGAGAACACTTTTATCTTGAAATTTAGTGAGAGATCATCTTATAATGCTACCGTCAATCAAAGCAAGGTAAGATGCATAAAAGATAAACATCACATGCAATCAATATAAGTGATATGATATGGCCATCATCATCTTGTGCTTGTGATCTCCATCTCCGAAGCACCGTCATGATCCCCATCATCACCGGCGCAACACCTTGATCTCCATCGTAGCATCGTTGTCGTCTCGCCAACTATTGCTTCTACGACTATCGCTACCGCTTAGTGATAAAGTAAAGCAATTACATGGCGATTGCATTGCATACAATAAAGCGACAACCATATGGCTCCTGCCAGTTGCCGATAACTCGGTTACAAAACATGATCATCTCATACAATAAAATATAGCATCATGCCTTGACCATATCACATCACAACATGCCCTGCAAAAACAAGTTAGACGTCCTCTACTTTGTTGTTGCAAGTTTTACGTGGCTGCTACGGGCTGAGCAAGAACCGTTCTTACCTACGCATCAAAACCACAACGATAGTTTGTCAAGTTGGTGCTGTTTTAACCTTCTCAAGGACCGGGCGTAGCCACACTCGGTTCAACTAAAGTTGGAGAAACTGACACCCGCCAGCCACCTCTGTGCAAAGCACGTCGGAAGAACCAGTCTCGCGTAAGCGTACGCGTAATGTCGGTCCGGGCCGCTTCATCCAACAATACCGCCGAACCAAAGTATGACATGCTGGTAAGCAGTATGACTTATATCGCCCACAACTCACTTGTGTTCTACTCGTGCATATGACATCTACGCATAAAACCAGGCTCGGATGCCACTGTTGGGGAACGTAGTAATTTCAAAAAATTTCCTACGAGTTCAGCACGTCTGAAGCGGAAGCGTTAACACAACGCGGTTGATATAGTCATACGTCTTCACGATCCGACCGATCAAGTACCGAACGCACGGCACCTCCGAGTTCAGCACACGTTCAGCTCGATGACGTCCCTCGAACTCCGATCCAGCCGAGTGTTGAGGGAGAGTTTCGTCAGCACGACGGCGTGGTGACGAAAATGATGTTCTACCGACGCAGGGCTTCGCCTAAGCCCCGCTACGATATTATCGAGGTGTAATATGGTGGAGGGGGGCACCGCACACGGCTAAGAGATCAATGATCAATTGTTGTGTCTCTGGGGTGCCCCCTGCCCCCGTATATAAAGGAGCAAGGGGGGAGGCGGCCGTCCTAGGAGGAGGGCGCGCCAAGGGGGGAGTCCTACTCCCACCGGGAGTAGGACTCCTCCTTTCCTTGTTGGAGTAGGAGAGAAGGAAAGAGGGGGAGAGGGAGAAGGAAAAGGGGGCTGCACCCCTTGTCCAATTCGGACCAGAGGGGGGGGGGGTGCGCGCCTCCTTCCTTTTGGCCTCTCTCCTCTATTCCCGTATGGCCCAATAAGGCCCAATACTTCTCCCCGGCGAATTCCCGTAACTCTCCGGTACTCCGATAAATACCCGAATCACTCGGAACCTTTCCGAAGTTCGAATATAGTCGTCCAATATATCGATATTTACGTCTCAGCCATTTCGAGACTCCTCGTCATGTCCCTGATCTCATCCGGGACTCCAAACTCCTTCGGTACATCAAAACACATAAACTCATAATATAACCGCCATCTAACTTTAAGCGTGCGGACCCTACGGGTTCGAGAACTATGTAGACATGACCGAGACACATCTCCGGTCAATAACCAATAGCGGAACCTGGATGCTCATATTGGCACCCACATATTCTACGAAGATCTTTATCGGTCAAACCGCATAACAACATACGTTGTTCCCTTTGTCATCGGTATGTTACTTGCCCGAGATTCGATCGTCGGTATCTCAATACCTAGTTCAATCTCGTTACCGGCAAGTCTCTTTACTCGTTCCGTAATACATCATCCTGCAACTAGCTCATTAGTTGCAATGCTTGCAAGGCTTATAGTGATGTGCATTACCGAGTGGGCCTAGAGATACCTCTCCGACAATCGGAGTGACAAATCCTAATCTCGAAATACGCCAACCCAACAAGTACCTTCGGAGACACGTGTAGAGCACTTTATAATCACCCAGTTACGTTGTGACGTTTGGTAGCACACAAAGTGTTCCTCTGGTAAACGGGAGTTGCATAATCTCATAGTCATAGGAACATGTATAAGTCATGAAGAAAGCAATAGCAACATACTAAACGATCGAGTGCTAAGCTAACGGAATGGGTCAAGTCAATCACATCATTCTCCTAATGATGTGATCCCGTTAATCAAATGACAACTCATGTCTATGGCTAGGAAACATAACCATCTTTGATCAACGAGCTAGTCAAGTAGAGGCATACTAGTGACACTCTGTTTGTCTATGTATTCACACATGTATCAAGTTTCCGGTTAATACAATTCTAGCATGAATAATAAACATTTATCATGATATAAGGAAATAAATAATAACTTTATTATTGCCTCTAGGGCATATTTCCTTCAGTTGGTTACCATGACTACCAATTGACTAGCTTCACCTCTAAGTCGCCTACCATAAGGACAACTTCAACGCGGATCACCAAATCGCCCAAAAATATCAGGATAGACCTTTTTAGACACTTTTAACCATCCAATGGTAGTTGCCTAATTTATTTTAACAAGTCCTTACGTCTGAAATCCTCCAAGCCGAACGAGGAGGGGGCATACTCAGGGCCCCTCAGCATCCATTGCTCTCTTCGACATCAAGCCGGATCCCATCTCCTCAGACGACAAGAGGAGCAAAATCCGCCCCTCCTAGTCGAGGCCCCCACAATGGACAAAGAGTCAGCACTATAAATGAAGATGCCAACCCAACAGTCAACCTCCGACCACTGTCTGACGATGCCCTCTCCGCCGCTCCCGATCTAACACGACGTCCAAAAGTAGATGCCGCCTAAAGGAGGAGACGACGTCCCCATCACACTAACCATTTCTGTTGTAACAAGGAGGTAGCAACAACAACTTCGAATATTGATAAACGCAACCACATATAGAAAAGACTAAGTTCACCCAATTGATCCCAATGGGGGTAGAAAAGAAAAACAACTATGTGACTTATACGCATTGGAGTTGTATTTAAAAAAGCTAGCAACTTTTGTGGTGTTTTTGTGCAACTCCTATGCATTCACCAGACAAACTCGTGTGTAGTCCGAGTCTGACTTGGTATCTAGATAAAGCGGCCACATATAGAAAAGGGTAAGTTCACCAAGCAACTCGTGTGTAGTCCAAGCCTCTACGGTTGCACCAAGGATCCCACCCCGAGGAGAGGAAAATCTTGACTGTACCTCTATGACCCAAACATAATTACAGGTATCTAAAACCTTTAGGTATTTACCAAATAATGGTCTTGGTAAATGTTTCTGTTCATGAGGATTGGGCAACTAGATATAAGGTTTTAGGCAAACTAATTGTTGATTGTAGGCAACTGGATACTTGGTTTTAGGCAATTACATTGTTGATTGTGGACAACTATGACTGAAAAAGGGGTAAAGAACATACACATATTCATTTTTGGAGGGTTCACAGATAAATTTAATCCTCTAAAAACACTTCACGGTTTTAGTTACGTCCCCATGACCAACTCCACCCTGCTCCCCCTCTATAATTATTCGCCAAGTATTTACGATCATACGAAGGGATCCCACCCCAAGGAGATAAATTCTTGATGCATCTCTATGACATAAACTTGAAAGGTATCTAAAACCTTTACATATTAGCCAAATTATGGTTTTGGTAATTTTTTCGTGCATAAGGATTGGATAACTCACTAGTAGGAAAAGGGGCTTTTACCCCGGTTCATAAGGGCCTTTAGTCCCGGTTCAGGAACCGAGACTAAAGGGTCGTTACTAATGCCCTAGCCCTTTAGTCCCGGTTCTTACACGAACCGGGACTAAAGGCCGTCCACGTGGCCGGTGCGGGGAGCCCAGGCAGGAGGGCCTTTGGTCCCGGTTGGTGCCACCAACCGGGACCAATAGGCATCCACGCGTCAGCACCTGGCAGGAGCTGAGGTTTTTGTTTTTTTTGAAAGGGGGGGGGTTGGGGGTTTTGGGGGGTTAATTTAGGTTGTTATTAGGTAGCTATTAGAGAGAAGTGTCCTCTCTTATATCTCCGTGCTTGGTTTACCAACGCTACGTACTGCTATGCCTAAACATGGCTTAGATTAAAGTGAAGGCAACATGTGGTGCATGTCGAAAGTAATACTAATCCGGACTTGATCAAGTTTGGATTGTACTACTTTCGACACGCACCACATGCATGTTGCCTTCACTTCAATCCAATCCATGTTCATTTCACCCGCTGATATATAATAACTCTTCATGCACGCATCATGCATCATCATATATAATAACAAGTCCTACTAATCATCATCATACAACTTCTACTCGTTATTAATAACAAGTCATACGATCATCATCCTCACAGTCATCGAACCAACCCTACTTAATTGTTCTTAGCACATGATCATCAGTATTAGGTAGGACCGAAATACCCTCTTTAAGGTAAAATAGCATAAAACAATATAGACCCTGACTCTCCATTATGGAGAATGGAGATCATCCTGTCTCCAATTCTTGCGCCTCGCTTCCTTTTTCTTCCAAGAAGCTCCTTGCGACTGTCCATACATTTTTTCCATTCTTTGATTTGCATGTCTCCACTTCTTTTAGAAATCCGGTATAGACAGTTGAGATTCGTAGGATGACCTTGTTGTATATTCAAAACATCAAGCCTACCATTCTGATACATCAAATGAGGCACACAATCCTCTGGGATTATCTGTTGAAAAACATAGTAATAACTTCATAGTTAGCAATGATAATGCACTAGTTTTAGAACTATGCAAAATATGCACGGATGTCGTAATAGTAAGAAATCTTACCAGGGTATCTCCATAGTAGTTACCGTAGTTCAACACGTGCACTAGTGGCACGTATGGAGGACCATAATGATGAGGAGTTTGATTGTAGATATTGTAATTCTCAATATCAGTACAAAATCCGACCAGATGAGTTTTCTCCTTATAAGTTAACTCAGAGCCATCGGTGTAGTAGGTTCTATCTACCATGTTCCGCACATTGTTTGAACAATCAAAATAAGCTATCAATGAAAATAAGCTGTCAACTATTTTGAAATGAACAATATAAATTAGCTAATAACTATGTTTGAGAAACTCACATAGCGGTAGAATTGGAGGCGTATCAACAAGGACCCAAATGTCCATATTGTCTTGCTCGATGTCAGGATCACCAAGATCCATGGTGACAAGCATACCCTCATCAAAACCATACATCTTGCAAAATGCTTCCCAATTTTTGCAACCAAAATGGGTTACGCTCTCAGAATTATACAGCTTTACTTCAAAATCTATATCATGATGGGTCCTTAGGTGAATTTTCTTTGTTTCCATACTTTCATGGTCTTCAAAACCCATCCTCTCCAAGACGTAGCGTCTTGCATGGCATGGGATAAGCTAGCCGAATTGTAAAAGATGAAAAGTACACGTTGAAATAGTTGAAGTCGTGCTTAATTACGAAAAAATAACACTTGTCGTCGTTGCGTACCGTTTCAACATCGAACGTCTCCTCCAGCTTAATACTGAAGCGCCGATCTTCGTCCAGGTGAGGCCTGTCGCACTGACCTCGGTCGTCGTGGCACCAGTCGCACTCCCCCGGGAGACTTTCGTCGTCCGAGTACGACATTTCCTATGTTCATATATAATTCAAATATTAAACATCTACAATTAAATATATGTACTAAAAAACCTAAGTTAGATCATTATTATTCATCACAGGTTGACTATCGGTTTGTCGAGTCTTTTCTTGAAAACTCTCAGCTCACGTGGTGTATACATTCGACCGTTGGTGATGGTCGCTCCTCCCTTTGTCCCCGTGTGCATTACACCAAAATGTCTAGCTAGCACACGGGAACAAAGGAGAAGCGACCCCCACGACAACAGTCGGGATTCTTCGTCCTCTCATATATATATGGTGGAACTCTCCCTCACTGATTCCTCTCTGACATTTGCGACCGTCGGTGATGGTAGCTCCTCCTTTCGTTCTCGAGTGCATTACACCAAATTGTCTAGCACACGGGAACGAAGGAGAAGCTACCCCCACGACAACAGTCGGGATTCTTCGTCCTCTCATATATGGTGGAGACTCGACAGACTTACAGTCAACCCGAAATATCGTTTAATTATCTTTCTAAAAGAGGATTTGGCTGGTCTCACCTCGATGTCGGAGGGGGCGGTGACGGGGATGATGGCGGGGATGATGGAGGGGCCGGGGGGGGCTCCTAGATTTCTGCGAAAACAAAAACCCTATAAGCTATAAACTAATCATAGTGCTCTCCAATTTTAGCATTCAAAGTAGGATCGGAGTAGTTTTCCACTTTGAGCATTCAATAAGCAAAATCAAATCACAAAATAAAGTAGTATTCAAATTAGGATGCATTCAATTATAAGAAAAACTACATCATCTCCATGCGTCCGTACATCGCTGAATATTATCACTAATACACCTCGAATACTATCATACATATAGCATCGCTAGTACAGCTAGAACAGTAGCGCCCGACGGACATCGACGCGGGCGGTGGACACCCAAAGGGACGGAACCATCACAGGATCATAGCTCCAGTGAGATCCCTGAAGAACCTGCCAGGTATTGTCGAACCTGCCCTCCAACGCAACCATGTAGCGACGGACGTGCTGGTCCTCCTCGCTGACACGGTGACGCACCACCTCCGCGGTGTCCGGAAGCCTCGGCACCGTCACTGGCCCACGCGAGCGCCACCAAACAAGGATCGGGTCAACGACGGGCTAGTTCCTCACCAACCTACGCCCACCGGAAGGTAGCACCTCCCAAAACCAGCCCGGCGGAGCCCAGTCCCGGACATGGCCCCTCTGATCAAGCCGGTCTCCTCCGCCGAGTCGACGACGAGGATGCGGGATAGGCATCGTCGACGTCGATGCGGGAATAATTGCTTTAACTAAAAAAACAAACTAGTTCTATTAATTTCCTTACTATAAATAGAATAAAGTAGTACTTACTACAAATAAACTAGCTAGTAATTTAACTAGTTCTATTATTTTTCTAACTAATTCTATTAAACACTTTCTAAGTAGTACTTACTAAAAGTTATCGGGGAGGGGGGTACATATATCGACAACGACATACCCGATAAAAAATAAGAAGAGGAAGAAGACGAAAAAAAAGAGGAGAAGAAGAAATGAATAGAGGAGGAGATCGAAGAAAAAAAAGAAAAAAAGAGGAGAAGAAGAAGGAATAGAGGAGAAGAAGAAAAAATAGAATAA
>NC_057814.1:54380768-54390625 GCF_018294505.1 Triticum aestivum | reverse complement strand
AATACCCACCCTTTGGTCCCGGTTGGTGCCACCAACCGGGACTAAAGGCCTCTTTTCACCAGCGCAAAGGGCGGGAAGCAGAGGGCTTTGGTCCCGGTTGGTGGCACCAACCTGGACCAAAGGGGAGCATTGGTTCCGGTTGAAGCCACCAACCGGGACTAATGTGCTGGCGCGGTGCGGTGGGAAGTTTAGTCCCACCTCGCTAGCTGAGAGAGCTCAGCACCTGTTTTATAAGCTGCGCTGCAGCTCAGGTGCTGAGCTCCTCTCTAATATGCAGGCATTATACATGCCTACCTTTGTCATTGCCATGTTGGGCCTATTGGGCCTGCGGGCCTGCATCCTGGCCCATGTGCAGATGGCTTTCTAGTCGTATGCAGGCTGTGTGGCCCATTAGGCGGCATTTTTTTATTTTTTCCAGTATTTTTTTGTTTTTGAATCATTTATTTTCTTTTGATTTTTGCTTTATTTTTTTATTCTTTTTGCTTTTAGCTCAGAATAATTATAAACTTTCTGTTAATCCATTAGTTTCCAAATTTGAATAGTTTAAATTTCATCCGGAAACTCGTGTGTTACAAAGGGATTTCATTTTTTAAACCTAATTTGAACTCCTGACTTTTTGTGTGTTCAAAATGCACCATTCAAAGCCACATCATCATTTTTCAATCCTTTCTGACTTCATTTGTTATTTTTCATGCATTTACTAATTATTTTGAGCTATAAGACCCTAAAATTAAAAAGCATTTCAAATGAACTCTGAAAAGGTTGAAAGTTGGCATGATATCATCATTTCATCCACATAGCATGTGCAAGAAAGTTGAGAGCGTTACGGCAAAAACTGGATGCACTTCGTGTACAAAACGGACAATCTCTTTCAAAGTATCAGGATTTCATCCGGAAACTCGTCTATTACAAAGGGATTTCATTTTTTAAAACTTATTTGAACTCCTGACTTTTTGTGTGTTCAAAATGCACCATTCAAAGTCACATCATCATTTTTCAATCCTTTCTGACTTCATTTGTTATTTTTCATGCATTTACTAATTATTTTGAGCTATAAGACCCTAAAATTGAAAAGCATTTCAAATGAACTCTGAAAAGGTTGAAAGTTGGCATGATATCATCATTTCATCCACATAGCATGTGCAAGAAAGTTGAGAGGGTTACGGCAAAAACTGGATGCACTTCGTGTACAAAACGGACAATCTCTTTCAAAGTATCAGGATTTCATACGGAAACTCGTCTGTTACAAAGGGATTTCATTTTTTAAAACTTATTTGAACTCCTGACTTTTTGTGTGTTCAAAATGCACCATTCAAAGCCACATCATCATTTTTCAATCCTTTCTGACTTCATTTGTTATTTTTCATGCATTTACTAATTATTTTGAGCTATAAGACCTTAAAATTGAAAAGCATTTCAAATGAACTCTGAAAAGGTTGAAAGTTGGCATGATATCATCATTTCATCCACATAGCATGTGCAAGAAAGTTGAGAGGGTTACGGCAAAAACTGGATGCACTTCGTGTACAAAACGGACAATCTCTTTCAAAGTATCAGGATTTCATCCGGAAACTCGTCTGTTACAAAGGGATTTCATTTTTTAAACCTTAGTTGATCTCCTGACTTTTTGTGTGTTCAAAATGCACCATTCAAAGCCACATCATCATTTGTCAATCCTTTCTGACTTCATTTGTTATTTTTCATGCATTTACTAATTATTTTGAGCTATAAGACCCTAAAATTGAAAAGCATTTCAAATGAACTCTGAAAAGGTTGAAAGTTGGCATGATATCATCATTTCATCCACATAGCATGTGCAAGAAAGTTGAGAGGGTTACGGCAAAAACTAGATGCACTTCGTGTACAAAACGGACAATCTCTTTCAAAGTATCAGGATTTCATCCGAAAACTCGTCTGTTACAAAGGGATTTCATTTTTTAAAACTTATTTGAACTCCTGACTTTTTGTGTGTTCAAAATGCACCATTCAAAGCCACATCATCATTTGTCAATCCTTTCTGACTTCATTTGTTATTTTTCATGCATTTACTAATTATTTTGAGCTATAAGACCCTAAAATTGAAAAGCATTTCAAATGAACTCTGAAAAGGTTTTCTTTCTACTTACAACAAAAAACTTATTTATTTTATTTCTAATTACTTATGTCTTTTACTTTAATTATTTTATTTTTATTTATTTTACTGCTGCTATTTTTATTTATTTTACTTGCTGCTATTTTTACTTAATTAATTAAGGTTTATTTATTGTAGTTACTATAGTTTATTTTATTTTATTTTATTTTATTAAGGTTTATTTAGTTTTATTTATTTCATTAAGGTTTATTTATTTTATAAATATAAAAAATGAACATAGATGCACTTATAGAGAAAATTCAACCTAAATTCATACTAAATTTCTATGAAATTTACTATAAATTTAAGTCAAATTTCCTATATAAGAGCATCTATTTTCACTTTAATAGAAGCTCAACAAGGCATAGAGGGACGGGCTTATAAACTGGTGTGAGCGCCCTTCGGTTGGCGAGATGGGACTAAACACTGGCCGCAACTAGGACCAGCCCTTTAGTCCCGGTTTGTGGTATGAACCGGGACTAAAGGTTGGTGAGCCAGGAGCGTGGCCCATTGGTCCCGGTTTGTACCACCAACCGGGACCAAAGGGTCCATACGAACCGGGACCAATGCCCACGAGGCCCCGGCCGGCCCCCTGGGCTCACGAACGGGACCAATGCTCACATTAGTCCCGGTTCGTGACTGAACCGGGGCTAATGTGAAAACTGCCCTGTGACCTAAGCCCTGTTTTCTACTAGTGACTGGATACATAGTGTTAGACAACTATATGATTGATTGTGGGCAACTGGATATATAGTTTTAGACAACTGTACGGTTGATTGTGGGCAACTGGATACATGACTTTAGGCAACATTATGGTTGAATGTAGGCAACTATGACACCTAAAAAAAGGGATAAAGAACATACACATGTTCATTTTTGGAGGGGGTCACAAATAAACCTAATCCCCTAAAAACACTTTGTGGTTTTAGTTATGTCCCCATGACCAGCTCCACGCCGCTCCCCCTCTATGATCATCCACCTAGTATTTACGATCATACAAGTGGATCCAACCCCGAGGAGATGAAATTCTTGATGTGTCTCTATGACACAATCTTAATTGAAAGGTATCTAAAACCTTTACATATAAGCCAAATTATGGTCTTGGTAATATTTCTGTTCATGAGAATTGGGCAACTGGGTACATGGTTTTAGGCAACTATATAGCTGATTGTGGGCAACTATGACACCTTTACACGCAAAAAAACTATGACACCCGAAAAGGGATAAAGAACATACACATGTTTGCTTTTTAGGGGTTCACAAATAAACTTAATCTCATAAAAAACTCCATGGTTTTACTTATGTCCCCATGACTAGCTCCACCCCACCACCCTCTATGATCATTCGCCAAGTGTTTACGATCATACCAAGGGATCCCACCCGAAGAGAAGAAATTCTTGACACACCACTATGACACAAACTTAAATGAAAGGTATCTAGAACCTTTAGATGTTGACCATCGTGATCTTGGTAATGTTTTTGTTCATGTGGATTGGGCAATGAGATACATGCTTTTAGGGAATTGTATGGTTAATTGTGGGCAACTAGGTTATCTTTCATGTATTGTGCATACAAAGGGATGCAAACTATGTAGGGCAACTGAGAGTATTCAGTCTAGCACAAGTTAACTAGGAAAAAAAAAGGAAAAAAAACATAGCAGCTCTAAGTGTTTCTGACCAGAACAAAAGAAAGCAACTATGAGCTAATTTATGTGCAACTCATGTGTATTTCCCAAACAACTTAACTGCCGGAAAAAAGCACGCAGACAAAAGAAGACATGATCTTGTTACCCCCTCCCCTGCCAACTCCTTCGCTCCATCGTGATCTTGTCAATGATGAAATAAGCTTCATGAACGCTGATGGTTTTTTGCTCGAAGTATATCCATGGTACTGGGCCGGCCTAATGTACCAAACTGAATAGCACCGTGTACAGAAAAATAAGAGCACAATAGTTGCAGCTTAAAAATCCATGGAACATGACACGCAATCAATTCATAGAAACAATCATATGTGTTCTATACTAATGGCTTAACACATGGCCTGTGTGGCCTTGTACAGACCACTCACTGTTTTATGCCAAAAGCTTAACATCAACTGGATGTTTTTGTCCTGACGCTCCCAGAAGAGCAACGAATGCATCAGTCTATGCCAAGTAGCATGCATCACACGCATATCCTACCAACACAAGGGGCTCAATCTCAATTGCAAGCAGCAGAATGAGAACTGGAGGATGGCATTACCGTGAGGTGACTTGTCATTCGCTGCCTGGGTCGAACAGCTCCACGCCAGAGGCTATCTCACGAAGTTGTCTTTTCTGCTGATGCGCGTAACAGCGGCGGAGCGACCCTTGGTGCCAGCGGACCACACGGCTGCACCGCGGCCAGCTGACCTGAGCAGAAGGTCGCCCTCCGGCGTGAGCTCCGTTGCGGCCCTTCCTCGACGGGGTTGCGGGGCGGGGGGGCCGCTGGGTGGACGGGGGACGGGAGTGCTGCTGCTCCGGCTCCCCGGCCGACCTGATCGCCGAGCTCCTCCGGTGCACTGCCTCCTCCACGCCCGCCAGGTCGTTGACGGCGGCGCTCCTATGCTTCGCCTGAGCACTGGTCGGACTAAATGTAGACGAGGAAAAGGGGATTGGATTGGGATAAGGCTTTTTTCTGGAGAAGCAAGAGAGTGAAGCGGTTGGTTTCTAACGTGCGAATTCTCATACTGAATGAAAACATGATAACTGAATTTTGTGTTCCTTCACACCCGAAACTGACAAACTCAGATGCCGCATAGCCTCTCGTGGCAAGCTCCACGATGATTTGCAAAACACACACAGCTCCCATGAGAACATTTACTTAGCTACTTGGTAGTTGGTACTTCTAGTACTGTAAATTAGTTGGACATTTTGGCCCAAGGTTCAAACGTAACTATCATCTGGGCGTCTCTATACCTATCCCAGACATGTACAGCTCCCCCGAGGACCCCGGAGACGGGGGATACCACGGCGCCAGAGCCGCAGGCGACGAGCACACAACCAAGCACTCTGTTTTGGCATGCCCCGGCGCCAGTTTCTCCCTCCAGGCGCTTCGCATAGCCTTTAGCTTGTCGGCCACCTCGGTCATGGAAGGCCTGTCTTCGCCCCTGGGTCCCAAGCACATCCGCCCGAGCTCGGCGACTTCTCGCACCAGCGTCCCCATCCCCGCACGCACGATGCTCGGGTCCAGGATGCCCTCGAGGCTCTCATTCTTCATCGCGAGCAGGAAGGAAGACACGAGGCTCTTGCCTTCCTTCAGGCCATCGCGATAGATCGCCGTCTTCCCAGTGATCAGCTCCAGCAGCACGACGCCGAAACTGTAGACGTCGCTCTTCTCCGTGAGCTGCCGCTCCTGCAGGTACTCGGGGTCTAGATATCCCAGGGTGCCCTTCACCAGCGTCATGAACTGGGACTCATCCTTGGGGAGCATCCTCGACGCCCCAAAGTCCGTCACCTTCGCCATGTAGTTGTCGTCCAAGAGAATGTTCATGGACTTGACATCTCCGTGGAAAATATGGTGGTTAGTGGACAGAGGCAGATAGGCCAGTGCTTCTGCCGATTCTTGAGCGATCCTGAGACGGGTGTCCAGCGAGGGAGGTGGACTTCCGTGGTTACCATGGATGAACTCAAAGAGAGTGCCGTTCGAGATGAACTCGTAGACCAGTATGGGGACCTCCACCTTTAAGCAGCACCCTAGAAGCCTGACCACATTCCGGTGGTTGGTCTGTGAAAGTATAATTATCTCCTGCACGATCTTCGAGCGTTTCACAGCCACTACCCTGTTATCCTTGAGAATGCCCTTGTAGACAGTGCCATGACCCCCCTTGCCCAGTTCTCTGCTCTCGTCAAAATCGTTTGTAGCCTTCTTCAGATCTTCTTGCGTGAATATCCTCAAAGTATCGACTTGTTTTGACATAATTTGCTGATATAATATCTGACCACTATTCTGATCAAAGAATCTTTCCTTCTCTTTCGCCAGTTTCTTTTCTGATACTCAGCCCATAGAGCGAAGATAAAAACCATGAGGAAGACAACACTGACGGATAAGCCTGAAAATAATGAAGGTTAAATACCATCAGTTCAACCGGTAGACATTGACCACATTTGGCTAAAACACAATGCAGTATGTTGTGCTATACACACCCTTTAGTCTGCTGTATGACATGAATGCGAACTGTTCATGGACTTACATAACTGGCATAAGTGCAAAAGAGATTTCAAATTACTATAGTAAGCAGTGCGGTGCACAACAGGTGTGCAATCATTAACTATCCCATTACCTATGACAAACCACTGAGCTCTGTACAAACCGTACTCTAGTTGTCTAGTTGGACTTGTATGAATCGCATAAAAAAGTACAGAAAAGCTTTCTGTTTATGGTCAAGCAGTATGTGAACATTTGGTGTGCAAAATATTTTGATTGCTTATAACACCATTACCTAAGACCACCTTCAGTGCTTTGTTTGGGTCAGCTCGAACGCAGGGTATGCTCCTTGGATCATCGCTCCTGAATCCTGATGGGCATGAACAGGTGTAGCTACCGTCGGTGTTTATGCAATTACCTTTGCAAGGATACAAGGACTGATTTGGAGGTCCGCACTCATTGATGTCTGTCAATTCCAACTCGAGGACGTGAGGAGAATTTCAACATGAATCAACAGAAATCACATTCCATGAACAATAAAGCTGACAGAAACAAGAACATATCTGGAATTTTGGCGATGTTTATTCATACCTTTGCACCCTCCTTGCAGATAGGGATTGCCCTCATAACTTTGAGAGCAGTTGCAGTGGTAACCGGGGCCATTAGACACATCAATGCATTCACTGTTCATGGCTTGGCAGGCATACTGTGATCCCATCTTGCTGGTTTCAGAACAACTTCCATTACCAGCAACCCAATCAAGTACCACAGGAACTCCATCTGCATACTTACTTGCGAAATCAGTAGAGCTAGCATATGAAGGATCGAACTTGAACCACTCCTCCTCAACAACGAAAGAGTAGCTGCACGGGCTGAAAGACTGGATGGTTGAGTCGTATATATCTGGTACTGGTTCAGATGTGGTGTTAACGGAACTGACATTTCCTGGGAAGGAGGACTGACAGCAACCCATTCCAGCGCACCCAGAGCTATTATCCACATTACTTGCATCAGTACAGTATGAAAAGCATGAGTTGACAGTGGGGTATTCAAGCTGGTTCTTGCCCTTGGTGCCTCCTACGACAATTGCAAGTGTAGCACAACCGAGTGATGTCAACTTGTTCTTGGTGTAGGAAAGCTTATGAAAAGGATCAAGACGTAGGCCTTCCAAATCACCACTAGTACTATTGGTTCCATTGGTATGGTTGCATTGCCATGCTATGTATGGGTTCTGAACGCGAATCTCACCTAGAGTAAGATTGATGTCCAGTATCCTTACTTTGGTGGAGGCCAGATATGCCCCGCTCACGTTGCATGTGACACTGAAGGGTTCTTGGAAGCATCCATTTCCAGTGCCGAATGGGTACGGGATGCTGACGTTGCCACACTTGTCTCGGCAGCCAGGCCGTGCCATGCTGATGCCCCCAAAGTACCCAGCCCCATAAGCGGCAGTACTATATTGCAGGGTCAGCGTGGCAGCGACAAGTAGTAAGAGCTTCCAACCTGTAGGCAAGGGGCAAGAGATGTATCATGTACATATTTATCTATCTGCTCTTGATGCATGTTTATACTGTCGCTATGGGATAATTTAGCGCCACAAAATACAAAAAATCCTAATATAGTAGTATATGAGTGGATATTAAATATCTATTTTCTTCAGAATATGTCAAAGCCATTCCTCTAATCCAAACACCATTTAGGGAAATTTTCATAGAACCCCATTCATAAGGAACACATCAGTAGTTAGCTGAGTGTTTGATCACTAGTACAAACGTTTTGACCCAACAATATCTGAATCAGATGAAGAGAATAAAGTTAATGCTCGTCTTATATAACAAAGCATCAATTCTGTATGTCACTCCTAGTTATTATTTTCTGATTTCAAGTCTTCTTTCACCATGCAAGAGTTTAATCTCAAATCTATCCAGAAAGGAAGACATATATTTTTTATGCATCTATGCTGGGGAGTAGACCAAAAAGGGGGAGTCACTAGTTACTCAGCATACAATCCAGACTCCGTGTTTCTTTCTGTTGTCATTCTATAAACTGTAGGGGAAGTATTACCTCAAATCCAAAACAACATTATGGCTTGATTCAGTTTGCGATTTTGGGTTTTTCTATGTAACTTTTTGATAAATATCTCTATTAATTGTTTATTGGTATGATTTTAAGAACTTAACTATATAAAAACCAAAATAGTAGTAACTATCTTGTTGCTCTTTGTGTATAAATCTAAAATGGCACATCGGGTGGGTGGGCCCTAGCTGCAGGACCACCACATTCTTGCCTACCACAACACACACAGATTTTACTGATTTATGTTGGGTGCATTTTTTTCTATTGTCCGAGCAGCACTTTTCATGTTTAAGTTCCATCATCTTGAAACAAAGAATTTTGAGAAATAAACTTGTGCACAACTGATGAACTGAATATAGCAATCTAATCTCACATTCGCCATTGAAAAATGACATAACTCTTTCATGATGATACTATCTCGTGAATGTGGTTCCTTACATACCGTCCATCGTCACCCAAAAATCCCCATCTCAGCCCAACCATCAAGTGCACTAAAAATCGTTTTGCTACTGATTTCACATGTAGTAGTAAACTAAAATTCACACTGGTCTGTAAAACCATTTTCTCCAGCGATACAAAAAGTACGCATTATCTATGTTTTGCGCTGCACATGGGCGCATGCACCTGCAAAAATATGAAGCAATTTCGAACTGAATAAGCTCCTAATCTGTTTCCCCAAAGGCTATACAGTACTACACCGACCACACGCAAGATAAATTCCCCAGCAGAAGAACAGACGTAGGATCACCATACCGTATGCAAATCGGATGTAATTAGTCGTACGCAAAGCAATTTCGATGGATAAAATCGCGTCCCAGGCCCGGCCGACGCATCGTACTCATGTCACAACCGCCAGCTCCGATACGAAGATAACTGCATCGTACGGCCAGGGTTTCCCGTACCTCACAGGGTCTGGTGGCACGACGGCGGGTGGTGTCGGGTACTCGGATTGCGCGTGTCGGCACCGGCTGGAGGAACCGTGGGGGGAGGCGGAGGAGGACCCGGCCGGAGGTGCCGCACTGGTGGTGGCGGTGCGGCAGGGGGAGCGGGCCTTTGCATCGGGGCCAGTGCATCTCGCCGGACCGGCGGCGTGCTGGGTGGGGATTTTTTTTTGAAAGGTGCTGGGTGGGGAATTGGGACACGGAAGAGATGCAAAAATGCAGTACAGGCCCTGCACTTGTCGTGCCTTTGTTTCAACGGTTGGATTGACTAGCTCTGTATTTTTTTTGTTCGGGGAAGCTCTGTATTTTCTTCTCGGTGTCTCAAAAAAAGTACACAGTACGATAGAAAATACATGTGCAAAACACATACTCCCTCCTTTCCGGTTTACAGGGCTTATCTCAATTTTTCTGTTTTTTTTTTCAATTTAAAGGGCTCATCTTCATCTCATTTTTAGTTTACGAGGCACATTAAATCTTGGACGTGGCTCGCTGGCGCACGGGCGCCCGATCGCAGCACCGAGCGCTCTCCCGAAAAAGGAAGGAGCG
>NC_057814.1:54352565-54380368 GCF_018294505.1 Triticum aestivum | reverse complement strand
GGACGCCTCACGCAACCCCCTCCTCCCTTTTCCTTGAAGGACAAGCCCATGCACGGGTCCCCTTCTTCCTCCTTACTCCTCCCTTTCTTCCTCTAAACAAGATCTTCCCCATCTATGGCGTCTTGAAGAACAAACCCGACGCAGGAACACCTCCTTCCTCCTCCTTGCTCCAAAAATCGGATCTGGAGAGGAAAAAACCAGACCTACCTCCCCCCAAAAAGGTAAGCACCACCTCCACCCGACTCCTCTCTCTTCCCTACTCAACCACCCCTGCCCTTCCCTACTTGAACATCAACTAGTCTAGTTTTTAGTTCGTTCTTTTGATTTGGTGAAAAAGCAACTTGTAGACCGCTTTGAGCCAACCCTATGTATGGCATGCATCTTGAGCAACTGTTATGATACAAAGAAGCAACACCAGTACAAAAATAAGACAACTCCAGTGGGAAACAAAATGCAGGACCATTGCGCATTTTTGCAGGTGCATTGTAACACCAAAACATAATTTCTCTATATTGTATGCATTGAAACCTGCTTGGCTTTCTTTCCTATCCTAGTATAAGGTGCTTGGGGTTCATGAGCAACCCTGATCAGGAAAGAAACCTGACAACTCGAACAGTTAACTGAAGCAACTATGTTCATTTTTGAAGCAACTCTGGTAAAAAAAGAGCTGTGCAAGCGTAGCTGTTCAGAAATTCTAGAGTTGCCTCTACCAGATGTGAGAACATGGCAACTCTAGTACTAAAACACATGCAACTTCCCTGTGCATTAAAGCATGAACTATCAAGAACATAAAAACTCATGTTATAAGCAGAGGTAGAAAGTATTAACTTGCATGTGTTAACACATAATTTTTGCCATATCAGTATGGTTCTCGCTAAAAAAGACACAAACAACAAACGCACAAAACAAAGGACACATCATAAACAGATTCGAACAATCCCACACTAAGATACTTTGCTACATTTCATATGGCCTCACTAAAAAAAATAAAAAAGACATAAACTACACCAAATGATAGGCCTCCTGCTCCTGGTAAGCTCTCCGTCAGATATGCACATTGTTTCCCATCACCAAAAGTTGTAATCTGCTGCTGAAAAGAGGCACAAATGAATCAACGCATGTCATGTAAAAACAAATCTTTGCTGCTGTATATATGTGTCATACTGGTAGAAACATAAAACATATAAGAAAAAAGAAGAAACAAGAAACTTTTGAGAAAAAAGAAGATAGGAATTGCCTCTATTTAACTTTATAGTTGCTCCTTTATATTCTACAACTAGTTTGTTCAAAAAGGTCATGCATGATTTTGTGGTGTGCTAACACACAGTTTGTTGCAGGTTGATTGTTCATAATGATTAATCTGAATGAACCACCGCTTGACGTAGAGTCCATCAACATTTCAGTCGAGTTGGGTGCACCCTTCTTGCATGCAGGGGATGAGCAGGAGCATCAACATTTGGAGGAGGAGGTTTGTGAGTCTCCTGACCCCAACGTTGGCTCTAACACTACTCATGTCCTGGACAATCGTGTTGCCGCTCCCCCACCTATGGTTACTCCTGCTAATGCTTTAGTTCATGAGGCACATGAGTTGGAAGACGAAGAAGCTGGATCACAGCCACAACAACCTTATGTTGGCATGCGCTTCGACACATTAGAGGATGCGAGGGAACACTACAATCGCTAAGCTTTGATGGAGGGCTTTTCAATCAAGTCAAATACGTCTTACAGGTCGGCCTACACAGGCATGCTGGAAAAACAGCAATTCTGTTGTAACAAGTTCCGCAAACCAGTAGAGAGGGTTGGGATCCCGGATGTTACCTCGTCAAGCAAAAACACTACATGCCCAAGTTCACCTGAACAAGATGTTGAAGAGGATGTCGAGGAGCATACTTTCAAGAAGAAGAGGAAATGGGAAACTGTGAAGCAAACAAAATGCCGTGCTAAGACGGTGGTGAAGCTTAAAGATGACAGATGGGAGGTTATCACATTTATTGCAGATCACAACCATCCACTGATTGAGAAGCCATCGCTTTCGAAATACCTCCGTTCTCACCAAGGAATCCCGCCGGAATAGAAAAAAATTCTGACTCACCTAAATGACTGCAACTTGGCAGCAGGTACAACTCACATTGGATTAAATCTTTTTACCACAGAACTGTTACTTATTCCTGCATCAAGTACTTTGACCTGAGCCACATATGTTCATTTTTTATGCAACTATGTTCATTTTTTGTGCAACTCTGGTAATTAAAAAAATCATGACCCAAAACAGAAAACCTTGGTGTTGCCAATTCCTACCTCAACTACTTGGATTTCTTTCCTATCCTAGTATAAGCTGCTTAGGATTCATGGGCAACCCTGATCAGGGAGAAAAACTGGCAACTTGACAGTAAACTGAGGCAACTATATTCATTTTCCGTGCAACTCTGATAAATAAATAAAAAGACATCACCCAACAGAAAAAAAAACTTGGTGGGATACAGGCTTGGTTCTTGTTGTACTTATGCATAATTGTTACTTTATGTTCTCTATAAAAACATGTTGCTCGCTGCATTGTGGTTAGTTAGTCCTGAAAAACACAAATTTCTGTTTTTTTATGGCAGGAAAGATGATGATGTTAATGTCATCATACTATGGCTCGGAGTTGATTGTTCCGTACACAGCTAAAGCCATCCATAACCACTGTTCGAAGCTCAACGCCCCAACTAAAGACATTGACATTGAAGAAACACAAAACTACTTTTGCAAGGTGATGGAAAATGACCCAGGATTTTTCTTTAAATGCAAGACAGATGCGGAAGGCAGGACAGAAAACTTGTTTTGGGTGGATGGTGCAGCACGGAAAGCATACGTGGAGGCTTATCATGATTGCGTGTCATTTGATGCAACTTATCTCACGAACATGTACAATATGCCATTTGCCCCCTTCATTGGCATCAATAGACATGGGCAGTCAATTATGTGTTAGGGAACGTAGTAATTTCAAAAAATTTCCTACGCACACGCAAGATCATGGTGATGCATAGCAACGAGAGGGGAGAGTGTTGTCCACGTACCCTCGTAGACCGAAAGTGGAAGCTTTATGACAACGCGGTTTATGTAGTTGTACGTCTTCACGATTGACCGATCCTAGTACCGAACGTACGGCACCTCCACGATTTGCACCCGGTGGGAGTAGGATTCCCCCCTTCCCTATATACGGGGGAGGGTTTAGGGTTTAGGGTTTAGGGTTTACGCCTCGACCATTTCGAGACTCCTCGTCATGTCCGTGATCATATCCGGGACTCCGAACTACCTTCGGTACCTCAAAACACATAAACTCATAATACCGATCGTCACCGAACGTTAAGCGCGCGGATCCTACGTGTTCGAGAACTATGTAGACATGACCGAGACACGTCTCCGGTCAATAACCAATAGCGAAACCTGGATGCTCATATTGGTTCCCACATATTCTACGAAGATCTTTTTCGGTCAAACCGCATAACAACATACGTTGTTCCCTTTGTCATCGGTATGTTACTTGCCCGAGATTCGATCGTCGGTATCTCAATACCTAGCTCAATCTCGTTACCGGCAAGTCTCTTTACTCGTTCCGTAATGCATCATCCCGCAACTAACTCATTAGTCACATTGCTTACAAGGCTTATAGTGATGTGCATTACCGAGAGGGCCCAGAGATACCTCTCCGACAATCGGAGTGAAAAATCCTAATCTCGATCTATGCCAACTCAACAAGTACCATTGGAGACACCTGTAGAGCACCTTTATAATCACCCAGTTACGTTGTGATGTTTGGTAGCACACAAAGTGTTCCTCCGGTATTCGGGAGTTGCATAATCTCATAGTCATAGGAACATGTATAAGTCATGAAGAAAGTAATAGCAATATACTAAATGATCAAATGCTAAGCTAACGGAATGGGTCAAGTCAATCACATCATTCTCTAATGATGTGATCCCGTTAATCAAATGACAACTCATGTCTATGGCTAGGAAACTTAACCATCTTTGATTCAACGAGCTAGTCAAGTAGAGGCATACTAGTGACACTCTGTTTGTCTATGTATTCACACATCTATTAAGTTTCCGGTTAATACAATTGTAGCATGAATAATAAACATTTATCATGATATAAGGAAATATAAATAACAACTTTATTATTGCCTCTAGAGCATATTTCCTTCAGTCTCCCACTTGCACTAGAGAAATAATCTAGATCACATCGCCATGTGATTTAACATCAATAGTTCACATCACCATGTGATTAACACCTATAGTTCACATCGTCATGTGACCAACACCCAAAGGGTTTACTAGAGTCAATAATCTAGTTCACATCGCTATGTGATTAACACCCAAAGAGTACTAAGGTGTGATCATGTGATTGAAGAACTTATTGGAGACTTTATATCTCTATGTGATTGAAGAACTTATTGGAGACTTTATATCTCTCAATCCGGGAATTTGCTTGAAATATTAACTTCATCTCCTGGAACATCTCATATGCTCCATGACGTTCAAAACGTCGTTGAAGTCCCGGTTCTAAGCCGTAAAGCATGGCACATTAAACTATCGAGTAGTCATCAGCTTTGCTCTGCCAGACGTTCATAACATCTGGCGTTGCTCCTGCGGCGGGTTTGGCACCTAGCGGTGCTTCCAGGACATAATTCTTCTGTGCAGCAATGAGGATAATCCTCAAGTTATGGACCCAGTCCGTGTAGTTGCTACCATCATCTTTCAACTTAGCTTTCTCTAGGAACGCATTAAAATCCAACGGAACAACATCACGGGCCATCTATCTACAACAACATAGACATGCAAAATACTATCAGGTACTAAGTTCATGATAAATTAAAGTTCAATTAATCATATTACTAAAGAACTCCCACTTAGATAGACATCCCTCTAATCATCTAAGTGATCACGTGATCCATATCAACTAAACCATGTCCGATCATCATGTGAGATGGAGTAGTTTTCAATGGTGAACATCACTATGTTGATCATATCTACTATATGATTCACGCTCGACCTTTCGGTCTCAGTGTTCCGAGGCCATATATGTATATGCTAGGCTCGTCAAGTTTAACCCAAGTATTCTGCGTGTGCAAAACTGGCTTGCACCCGTTGTATGTGAACGTAGAGCTTATCACACCCGATCATCATGTGGTGTCTCGGCACGACGAACTTTCGCAACGGTGCATACACTACAAAAAAAATACAGTTCCGTGATGATACGTGTTTGTCACAGTAGGTCGCGTTTTTTGTCATGCATGTACATCCATGACAATTTTATGACAGAATCAAGATAGTCATACCTGTGCGGTCGTAGAAGTGTTCCATGACATTACCAAAATTATCATCACGGAAGTGTCCACTTCCATGACGATAAATCGCGCGTCACAGAAGTGCTTTCGTCAAGGGTGACCAACACGTGGCATCCACCATAACGGAACGCTGTTAAGCTATCAGTTCCGGTTTTGGATTCGATAACCCGCTAACAGCCCCGACCAATGGGGATTTTCCACATCTAAAATCATCATTGGCTAGAGGAACCACGTGCCGGCTCACCGTTGGGACAGATGTCATCCACTCATTGGACCGAAGGCGCCTATGATACGTCGACACTGTTGGGGAACGTAGTAATTTCAAAAATTTCCTACGCACACACAGGATCATGGTGATGCATAGCAACGAGAGGGGAGAATGTGTCCACGTACCCTCGTAGACCGAAAGCGGAAGCGTTAGAACAACGAGGTTGATGTAGTCGTATGTTTTCACGATCCGACCAATCCAAGTACCGAACGCACGACACCTCCGAGTTCAGCACACGTTCAGCTCGATGACGTCCCACGAACTCCAATCCAGCGGAGCTTTGAGGGAGAGTTCCATCAGCATGACGGCGTGATGACGGTGATGATGATGCTACTGACGCAGGGCTTCTCCTAAGCACCGCTATGATATGACCGAGGTGGATTATGGTGGAGGGGGGCACCGCACACGGCTAAGAGATCAATGATCAATTGTTGTGTTTATGGGGTGCCCCTAGCCACGTATATAAAGGAGTGGAGGAGGGGAGGGGCCGGCCCTCTCTATGGCGCGCCCTAGGGGAGTCCTACTCCCACCGGGAGTAGGATTCCCCCTTTCCTAGTAGAACTAGGAGCCCTTCCAAGTAGTAGGAGTAGGAGAGAAGGAAAGGGAAAAGAGAAGAGAAGGAAGGAGGGGGCGCCGCCCCTCCCCCTAGTCCAATTCGGACTAAGCCTTGGGGGGGGCGCGCAGCCTCCTCTCTCTCTTTCCCCTAAAGCCCAATAAGGCCCATATACTCCCCGGCGAATTCCTGTAACTCTCCGGTACTCCGAAAAATACCCGAATCACTCAGAACCTTTCCGATGTCCGAATATAGTCGTCCAATATATCGATCTTTACGTCTCGACCATTTCAAGACCCCTCGTCATGTCCCCGATCTCATCCGGGACTCCGAACTACCTTCGGTACATCAAAACACATAAACTCATATTACCGATCGTCACCGAACGTTAAGCGTGCGGACCCTACGGGTTCGAGAACTATGTAGACATGACCGAGACACGTCTCCGGTCAATAACCAATAGTGGAACCTGGATGCTCATATTGGCTCCTACATATTCTACGAAGATCTTTATCGGTCAAACCGCATAACAACATACGTTGTTCCCTTTGTCATCGGTATGTTACTTGCCCGGGACTCGATCGTTGGTATCTTAATACCTAGTTCAATCTCGTTACCGGCAAGTCTCTTTACTCGTTCCGTAATACACCATCCTGTAACTAACTCATTAGTTACAATGCTTGCAAGGCTTATAGTGATGTGTATTATCGAGTGGGCCTAGAGATACCTCTCCGACAATCAGAGTGACAAATCCTAATCTCGAAATACGCCAACTCAACAAGTACCTTCGGAGACACATGTAGAGCACCTTTATAATCACCCAGTTACGTTGTGACGTTTGGTAGCACACAAAGTGTTCCTCCGGTAAACGGGAGTTGCATAATCTCATAGTCATAGGAACATGTATAAGTCATGAAGAAAGCAATAGCAACATACTAAACGATCAAGTGCTAAGCTAACGGAATGGGTCAAGTCAATCACATCATTCTCCTAATGATGTGATCCCGTTTATCAAATGACAACTCATGTCTATGGTTAGGAAACTTAACCATCTTTGATCAACGAGCCAGTCAAGTAGAGGCATACTAGTGACACTCTGTTTGTCTATGTATTCACACATGTATTATGTTTCCGGTTAATACAATTCTAGGATGAATAATAAACATTTATCATGAAATAAGGAAATAAATAATAACTTTATTATTGCCTCTAGGGCATATTTCCTTTAGTCTCCCACTTGCACTAGAGTCAATAATCTAGATCACATCGCCATGTGATTTAACATCAATAGTTCACATCACCATGTGATTAACACCTATAGTTCACATCGTCATGTGACCAACACCCAAAGGGTTTACTAGAGTCAATAATCTAGTTCACATTGCTATGTGATTAACACCCAAAGAGTACTAAGGTGTGATCATGTTTTGCTTGTGAGAGAAGTTTAGTCAACGGGTCTGCCATATTCAGATCCGTATGTATTTTGCAAATTTCTATGTCAACAATGCTCTGCATGGAGCTACTCTAGCTAATTGCTCCCACTTTCAATATGTATCTAGATCGAGACTTAGAGTCATCCAGATCGGTGTCAAAGCTTGCATCGACGTAACTCTTTATGACGAACCTTTTGTCACCTCCATAATCGAGAAACATATACTTATTCCGCTAAGGATAAGTTTGACCGCTGTCCAGTGATCTACTCCTCGATCACTATTGTACTCCCTTTCCAAACTCAGTGTAGGGTATACAATAGATCTGGTACACAACATGGCATACTTTATAGAGCCTATGGCAGAGGCATAGGGAATGACTTTCATTCTCTTTCTATCTTCTGCTGTGGTCGGGCTTTGAGTCTTACTCAATTTCACACCTTGTAACACAGGCAAGAACTCTTTCTTTGACTGTTCCATTTTGAACTACTTCAAAAACTTGTCAAGGTATATGCTCATAGAAAAAATTATCAAGCATCTTTGATCTATCTCTATAGATCTTGATGCTCAATATGTAAGTAGCTTCACCGAGGTTCTTCATTGAAAAACTCTTATTCAAGTATCCTTTTATGCTATCCAGAAATTCTATATCATTTCCAATAAAAAATATATCATCCACATATAAGATTAGAAATGCTACAGAGCTCCCAGTCACTTTCTTGTAAATATAGGCTTCTCCGAAAGTCTGTATAAAACCATATGCTTTGATCACACTATCAAAACATTTATTCCAACTCCGAGAGGCTTGCACCAGTCCATAAATGGATCGCTGGAGCTTGCACACTTTGTTAGCATCTTTAGGATCGACAAAACCTTCTGGTTGCATCATATACAACTCTTCTTTAAGAAATCCATTAAGGAATGCAGTTTTGTTTATCCATTTGCCATATTTCATAAAATGCAACAATTGCTAACATGATTCGGACAGACTTAAGCATCGCTACGACTGAGAAAAACTCATCGTAGTCAACACCTTGAACTCGTCGAAAACCTTTTGCGACAATTCAAGCTTTGTAGATAGTAACATTACTATCAGCGTCCGTCTTCCTCTTGAAGATCCATTTATTTTCTATGGCTTGCTGATCATCGGGCAAGTCAACCAAAGTCCACACTTTGTTCTCATACATGGATCCCATCCCAGATTTCATGGCCTCAAGCCATTTTGCGGAATCTGGGCTCATCATCGCTTCCTCATAGTTCATAGGTTCATCATGGTCAAGTAACATGACCTCCAGAACAGGATTACCGTACCACTCTGGTGCAGATCTCACTCTGGTTTACCTACGAGGTTCGGTAGTAACTTGATCTGAAGTTACATGATCATCATCATTAGCTTCCTCACTAATTGGTGTAGGAGTCACAGGAACAGATTTCTGTGATGAACTACTTTCCAATAAGGGAGCAGGTACAGTTACCTCATCAAGTTCTACTTTCCTCCCACTCACTTCTTTCGAGAGAAACTCCTTATCTAGAAAGGATCCATTCTTAGCAACGAATGTCTTGCCTTCGGATCTATGATAGAAGGTGTACCCAACCGCCTCCTTTGGGTATCCTATGAAGATACATTTCTCCGATTTGGGTTTGAGCTTATCAGGATGAAACTTTTTCACATAAGTATCGCAACCCCAAACTTTAAGAAACGACAACTTTGGTTTCTTGCCAAACCATAGTTCATACGGTATCATCTCAACGGATTTAGATGGTGCCCTATTTAACGTGAATGCAGCTGTCGCTAATGCATAACCCCAAAACGATAGTGGTAAATTGGTAAGAGACATCATAAATTGCACAGTATCTAATAAAGTACAGTTACAATGTTCGGACACACCATTACGCTGTGGTGTTCCAGGTGGCGTGAGTTGCGAAACTAGTCCGCATTGTTTCAAATGAAGCCAAACTCGTAACTCAAATATTCTTCTCCACGATCAGATCGTAGAAACTTTATTTTCTTGTTACGATGATTTTCCACTTCACTCTGAAATTATATGAACTTTTCAAATGTTTCAGACTTCTGTTTCATCAAGTAGATATATCCATATCTGCTCAAATCATCTGTGAAGGTCAAAAAATAATGATACCCGCCGCGAGCCTCAACACTCATCGGATCGCATACATCAGTATGTATTATTTCCAATAAGTCAGTTGCTCGCTCCATTGTTCCGGAGAATGGAGTTTTAGTCATCTTACCCATAAGGCATGGTTCGCAAGCATCAAGTGATTCATAATCAAGTGATTCAAAAATCCCATCAGCATGGAGTTTCTTCATGCGCTTCACACCAATATGACCTAAATGGCAGTGCCACAAATAAGTTGCACTATCATTATTAACTTTGCATCTTTTGGCTTCAATATTATGAATATGTGTATCACTACGATCGAGATCCAACAAACTATTTTCATTGGGTGTATGACCATCGAAGGTTTTATTCTTGTAAACAGAACAACAATTATTCTTTGACTTTAAATGGATAACCATATTGCAATAAACATGATCAAATCATATTCATGCTCAACGCAAACGCCAAATAACATTTATTTAGGTTTAACACTAATCCCGAAAGTATAGAGAGTGTGCGATGATGATCATATCAATCTTGGAACCACTTCCAACACACATCGTCACCTCGCCCTTAACTAGTTTCTGTTCATTCTGCAACTCCCGTTCCGAGTTACTTCTCTTAGCAACTGAACCAGTATCAAATACCGAGGGATTGCTATAAACACTAGTAAAGTACACATCAATAACATGTATATCAAATATAACTTGTTCACTTTGCCATCCTTCTTATCCGCCAAATACTTGGGGTAGTTCCGCTTCCAGTGACCAGTCCCTTTGCAGTAGAAGCACTTAGTCTCAGGCTTAGGTCCAGACTTGGGCTTCTTCACTTGAGCAGCAACTTGCTTGCCGTTCTTCTTGAAGTTCCCCTTATTCCCTTTGCCCTTTTTCTTGAAACTAGTGGTCTTGTCAATCAACACTTGATGTTTTTCTTGATTTCTACCTTCGCCGATTTTAGCATCGCGAAGAGCTTGGGAATTGTTTTCGTCATCCCTTGCATATTATAGTTCATCACGAAGTTCTAGTAACTTGGTGATAGTGACTAGAGAACTTTGTCAATTACTATCTTATCTGGAAGATTAACTCCCACTTGATTCAAGCAATTGTAGTACCCAGACAATCTAAGTACATGCTCACTGGTTGAGCTATTCTCCTCCATCTTGTAGGCAAAGTACGGTCAGAGGTCTCATACCTCTCGACACGGGCATGAGTATGAAAAACCAATTTCAACTCTTGCAACATCTTACATGCTCCGTGGCGTTCAAAACATTTTTGAAGTCCCGGTTCTAAGCCGTAAAGCATGGTGTACTAAACTATCAAGTAGTCATCATACCGAGCTTTGTCAAACGTTCATAACGTCTGCATCTGCTCCTGCAATTGTTCTGTCACCTAGCGGTGCATCAAGGACACAATCCTTCTGTGCAGCAATGAGGATAATCCTCAGATCACGGACCAAGTCCGCAACTTTGCTACTATCATCTTTCAACTTAGTTTTCTCTAGGAACATATCAAAAATAAACGGGGAGCTATACCGCGAGCTATTGATCTACAACATAGTTATGCAAATACTATCAGGACTAATTTCATGATAAATTAAAGTTCAATTAATCATATTACTTAAGAACTCCCACTTAGATAGACATCCCTCTAATCATCTAAGTGATCACGTGATCCATATCAACTAAACCATGTCCGGTCATCACGTGAGATGGAGTAGTTTGCAATGGTGAACATCACTATGTTGATCATATCTTCTACATGATTCACGCTCTACCTTTCGGTCTCCAGTGTTCCGAGGCCATATCTGCATATGCTAGGCTCGTCAAGTTTAACCTGAGTATTCCGCGTGTGCAACTGTTTTGCACCCATTGTATTTGAACGTAGAGCTTATCACACCCGATCATCACGTGGTGTCTCAGCACGAAGAATTTTTGCAACGGTGCATACTCAGGGAGAACACTTATACCTTGAAATTTAGTGAGAGATCATCTTATAATGCTACCGTCGATCTAAGAAAAATAAGATGCATAAAAGATAAACATCACATGCAATCAATATAAGTGATATGATATGGCCATCATCATCTTGTGCTTGTGATCTCCATCTCCGAAGCACCGTCATGATCGCCATCGTCACCGGCGACACCTTGATCTCCATCTTAGCATCGTTGTCATCTCGCCAACTATTGCCTCTACGACTATCGCTACCGCTTAGTGATAAAGTAAAGCAATTACAGGGCGATTGCATTGCATACAATAAAGCGACAACCATATGGCTCCTGCCAGTTGCCGATAACTCAGTTACAAACCATGATCATCTCATACAATAAATATAGCATCATGCCTTGACCATATCACATCATAACATGCCCTGCAAAAACAAGTTAGACGTCCTCTACTTTGTTTTTGCAAGTTTTACGTGGCTGCTACGGGCTGAGCAAGAACCGTTCTTACCTACGCATCAAAACCACAACGATAGCTCGTCAAGTTAGTGCTGTTTTAACCTTCTCAAGGACCGGGCGTAGCCACACTCGGTTCAACTAAAGTTGGAGAAACTGACACCCGCCAGCCACCTGTGTGCAAAGCACGTCAGTAGAACCAGTCTCGCGTAAGCGTACGCGTAATGTCGGTCCGGGCCGCTTCATCCAACAATACCGCCGAACCAAAGTGTGACATGCTGGTAAGCAGTATGACTTGTATCGCCCACAACTCACTTCTGTTCTACTCGTGCATATAACATCTACGCATAAAACCTGGCTCGGATGCCACTCTTGGGGAACGTAGTAATTTCAAAAATTTCCTACGCACACACAGGATCATGGTGATCCATAACAACGAGAGGGGAGAGTGTGTCCACGTACCCTCGTAGACCGAAAGCGGAAGCGTTAGAACAACTAGGTTGATGTAGTCGTACGTCTTCACGATCCGACCGATCCAAGTACCGAACGCAGGACACCTCCGAGTTCAGCACACGTTCAGCTCGATGACGTCCCACGAACTCTGATCCAGTAGAGCTTCGAGGGAGAGTTCCATCAGCACGACGGCGTGATGATGCTGATGATGATGATACCGACGCAGGGCTTCTCCTAAGCACCGCTACCATATGACCGAGGTGGATTATGGTGGAGGGGGGCACCGCACACAGCTAAGAGATCAATGATCAATTGTTCTGTCTATGGGGTGCCCCCTGGCCACGTATATAAAGGAGTGGAGGAGGGGAGGGGCCGGCCCTCTCTATGGCGCGCCCTAGGGGAGTCCTACTCCCACCGGGAGTAGGATTCCCCCTTTCCTAGTAGAACTAGGAGCCCTTCCAAGTAGTAGGAGTAGGAGAGAAGGAAACGGAAAAGAGAAGAGAAGGAAGGAGGGGGCACCGCCCCTCCCCCTAGTCCAATCGGACTAAGCCTTGGGGGGGGGGCGCAGCCTCCTCTCTCCCTTTCCCCTAAAGCCGAATAAGGCCCATATACTCCCCGGCGAATTCCTGTAACTCTCCGGTACTCCGAAAAATACCCGAATCACTCGGAACCTTTTCGATGTCCGAATATAGTCGTCCAATATATCGATCTTTACGTCCCGACCATTTCGGGACTCCTCGTCATGTCCCCGATCTCATCCGGGACTCCGAACTACCTTCGGTACATCAAAACACATAAACTCATATTACCGATCATCACCGAACGTTAAGCGTGTGGACCCTACAGGTTCGAGAACTATGTAGACATGACCGAGACACGTCTCCGGTCAATAACCAATAGCGGAACCTGGATGCTCATATTGGCTCCTACATATTCTACGAAGATCTTTATCGGTCAGACCGCATAACAACATACGTTGTTTCCTTTGTCATCGGTATGTTACTTGCCCGGGATTCGATCGTTGGTATCTTAATACCTAGTTCAATCTCGTTACCGGCAAGTCTCTTTACTCGTTCCGTAATACACCATCCCGTAACTAACTCATTAGTTACAATGCTTGCATGGCTTATAGTGATGTGTATTATCGAGTGGGCCCAGTGATACCTCTCCGACAATCGGAGTGACAAATCCTAATCTCGAAATACGCCAACTCAACAAGTACCTTCGGAGACACGTGTAGAGCACCTTTATAATCACCCAGTTACGTTGTGACGTTTGGTAGCACACAAAGTGTTCCTCCGGTAAACGGGAGTTGCATAATCTCATAGTCATAGGAACATGTATAAGTCATGAAGAAAGCAATAACAACATACTAAACGATCAAATGCTAAGCTAACGGAATGGGTCAAGTCAATCACATCATTCTCCTAATGATGTGATCCCGTTTATCAAATGACAACTCATGTCTATGGTTAGGAAACTTAACCATCTTTGATCAACGAGCTAGTCAAGTAGAGGCATACTAGTGACACTCTGTTTGTCTATGTATTCACACATGTATTATGTTTCCAGTTAATACAATTCTAGCATGAATAATAAACATTTATCATGAAATAAGGAAAAAAATAATAACTTTATTATTGCCTCTAGGGCATATTTCCTTCAGATACGTGGCACGGCCGAACAGAGGCCCATTCCCGTGAAAAGGCCGGCCCGTTGGACTTGGTCAAAAGGTGGCGGGCCGGCCCACGGAAAGCATGTTAATGGCCTGTTCGCATATAGCCCATTTACAGCCCGCTAACCCAGGGCCCGTTACGACCTATCCGAAATAGGCCCAGTAGCGTCATCTGGGCCGTCCAATATGACTCCAGCCCATTTTAAGTTCCGGCCCATGTATGACCCATGACGTCTTTCGGCCCATATGAGGCCCTTTGTAACTCTTGGCCCATTAACGACCCGTGGTGAAACTGGCCCGTAATGAACAGTGTATCACTTTATACCCATTAACGGCCCTTTAATCCATTGGGCCGTTTGCAGCCCATGTTATCTTTTGGCCTTCCCAGGGCCCATTTATTCTTGGGCTCATTTCCAGCATTCGGTTACTTACGGCCCGTTACTGCCATTTTCTGCTCGTGGGCCAAATTCAGCCCGTGGTTACAGTCGGCCCGTTTGTGGCCCGTTAATACGTTGGGCCATTTTCATAGCGTCATCAAATACGGCCTATTAACGACGGCCCGTTATGGTCGGCCCATGAACGGATGACTCCAACTCTAGCCCGTTTACGGCCATAATGCGGTCTGTTTTTGGCCCATGTTAGGCATATCAATCATACGACCCGTCTAAGGCCCATTTATGATACGGCCCGTAGAAGGCCCATTGTTTCTACGGCCTGTAGAAGGCCCATTGTTTCTACGACCCGTAGGAAGCCCAGTGTCACTACAGTAAATATGTAGCCCATGGCCTGTTAAAGGCGGGAAACTACTATAGGTTTAGACCTGCTAATGGCCCAAGATGATTATAGGACCATGTTTTGGCCCATATGAGTAACGGGCCGGCGTGAAGACCGACAACACTGAGATCCACTGAACCTTTCGGCCTAAATTATAGCATACCGACCAAAGAATAAACCTAGACTATACAATAAAGAAATTATGGCATATTACATCCACTGGGAATCAAAGTTCGCTACCGGTGATAATAAAGCACAACATGACCGCGGATTACATACACTGGGCATCAAAGGTCGCCACCAGTGCATATAAACGTGCCGACAAAAGAATATACAAAACTGAGAGCACTTCAGAAGGCACTAGACCTGGCAAGCTCGGTCCTCGCAAGCAGCCGAACAAGATGATGAGACCATAGTTGTGTCAACAATAGATGCTTCATCCCTAGCTGTATGGCACCATAGTACGCAAGGCAGTCCCCTGACATCTTCATTACATCTTTGACTTCAAGTCGGAGCTGAGCTTAAGCAAGCCTTTCCACTTTAAGTTGAGACTGAAGAAGTCGAACTGATTGAGGCAGTGACTGCACAGAGGTTGTCTCACACCTGCTGGTGAGTAGCTTCAACTCACTGTCTTCATCAAGACAGGACCTTAGGGTCATCTCGCTGTCCTCAAGATGGTTTGGCTCACTAACTTCCCTAAAGTTCTGGCTGGCATAAGAGATACGACTCTGAAAGAGAAACAAGGAGACACGTAACAGGTTTCAGAATTATATAAGCAAATAAATGGATCTGTTCTGCATAAGGAACATGTTTTTACAACTACAATTTAAAAATAGTAGTTGTTGCAAACATCCAATCAGATGTAAACAGCAGTGGAGGAAATGATGCCTATCCAAATATATACTAGAACAATGTTTGAAGGCTTGAGAAGGATGAACTTACGTTACATGTTAACACGGGCTGGACAAAGCCCTTCTCCATGTTGATGGAAAGATAATTCAATAAATTCCCCAAAGAAAATTCTTTATAAGCGTTGCCATTATTCTACAGTTTGCAAAGAGTAAATATAGATCAAATAATATTGGAAGAAATAGAGGATAATGACGCTCAGGTGCAGACTGATGATACATAATCAAATAGCAATTAATTAAGTACAGCGTTACAAGGCAAAAGGTACTGACAAGAGGAATGCAGACATCAACGTGTGCAGTGGCATTGGCTTTATTCAACATTTTGGTAAGAGTAAATGTAGATATGATAATTTGGAGAAAGTGGTAGGGCAGATAAGATGCAGAGTAATGCTAGACAATCAACTATCTCGCGATGCATGTACAGTAATACCACCACCGTCCGTTGTTACTTGTCGCTCAAATGGATGTATCTAGCACTATTAAGTTCTAAATACATCCAATTGATCAACAATTAATTCGATACAGAGGGAGTACATGACAACAGGTACTTACATGAGCAATCCAAAACTTCATATGAGACTTGGGCTTCTTCACTTGAGAAGCAACTTGCTTGCCGTTCTTCTTGAAGTTCCCCTTCTTCCCTTTACCCTTTTTCTTGAAACTGGTGGTCTTGTTGACCATAAACACTTGATGCTCCTTCTTGATTTCTACCTCCGCAGTCTTTAGCATTGCGAAGAGCTCGGGAATTGTCTTATCCATCCCTTGCATATTATAGTTCATCACAAAGCTCTTGTAGCTTGGTGGCGGTGATTGGAGAATTCTGTCAATGACACTATCATCAGGAAGATTAACTCCCAGTTGAATCAAGTGATTATTATAACCAGCCATTTTGAGTATATGCTCACTGACAGAACTATTCTCCTCCATCTTTCAGCTGTAGAACTTATTGGAGACTTCATATCTCTCAATCCGGGCATTTGCTTGAAATATTAACTTCATCTCCTGGAACATCTCATATGCTCCATGACGTTCAAAACGTCGTTGAAGTCCCGGTTCTAAGCCGTAAAGCATGGCACATTGAACTATCGAGTAGTCATCAGCTTTGCTCTGCCAGACGTTCATAACATCTGGCGTTGCTCCTGCAGCGGGTTTGGCACCTAGCGGTGCTTCCAGGATGTAATTCTTCTGTGCAGCAATGAGGATAATCCTCAAGTTATGGACCCAGTCCGTGTAGTTGCTACCATCATCTTTCAACTTAGCTTTCTCTAGGAACGCATTAAAATTCAACGGAACAATAGCACGAGCCATCTATCTACAACAACATAGACATGCAAAATACTATCAGGTACTAAGTTCATGATAAATTAAAGTTCAATTAATCATATTACTAAAGAACTCCCACTTAGATAGACATCCCTCTAATCATCTAAGTGATCACGTGATCCATATCAACTAAACCATGTCCGATCATCACGTGAGATGGAGTAGTTTTCAATGGTGAACATCACTATGTTTATCATATCTACTACATGATTCAAGCTCGACATTTCAATCTCAGTGTTCCGAGGCCATATCTGCATATGCTAGGCTCGTCAAGTTTAACCCAAGTATTCTGCGTGTGCAAAACTGGCTTGCACCCGTTGTATGTGAACGTAGAGCTTATCACACCCGATCATCATGTGGTGTCTCAGCATGACGAACTTTCGCAACAGTGCATACACTACAAAAAAAACACTTCCGTGATGATACGTGTTTGTCACAGTAGGTCGCGTTTTTTGTCATGCATGTACATCCATGACAATTTTATGACAGAATCAAGATAGTCATACCTGTGCTGTCGTAGAGGTGTTCCATGACATTACCAAAATTATCATCACAGAAGTGTCCACTTCCATGACGATAAATCACGCGTCACAGAAGTGCTTTCGTCAAGGGTGCCCGACACGCGGCATCCACTGTTAACGGAACGCCGTTAAGCTATCGGGTCCGGTTTTGGATCTGATAACCCGCTAACAGCCCCGACCAATGGGGATTTTCCACGTGTAAAATCATCATTGGCTGGAGGGAACACGTGTTGACTCACCGTTGGGACAGATGTCATCCACACATTGGACCGAAGGCGCCTATGATACGTCGACACATGGCTCGGCAGAATAGAGGCCCATTCATGTGAAAAGGCCGGCCCGTTTGACTTGGTCAAAAGGTGGCGGGCCGGCCCAGGAAAAGCCTGTTAACGGCCTGTTCGCATATAGCCCATTTACAGCCCGCTAACCCAGGGCCTGTTACGACCTATCCGAATTAGGCCCAGTAGCGTCATCTGGGCCGTCCAATATGATTCCAGCCCATTTTAAGTTCCGGCCCATGTATGGCCCATGACGTCTTTCGGCCCATATGAGGCCCTTTGTAACTCTTGGCCCATTAACGACCTGTGGTGAAACTGGCCCGTAATGAACAGTGTATCACTTTATACCCATTAACGGCCCATTAATCCATTGGGCCGTTTGCAGCCCATGTTATCTTTCGGCCTTCTCAGAGCCCATTTATTCTTGGGTACATTTCCAGCATTCGGTTACTTACGACCCATTACTGCCATTTTCTGCTTGTGCGCCAAATTCAGCCCGTGGTTACAGTCGGCCTGTTTGTGGCCCATTAATACATTGGGATGTTTTCATAGCGTCATCAGATACGGCCTATTAACTACGACCTGTTATGGTCGGCCCATGAACGGACGACTCCAACTCTACCCCATTTACGGCCATAATGCGGTCTGTTTTTGGCCCATGTTAGGCAAATCGATCATACGGCCCGTGTAAGGCCCATTGATGATACGACCCGTAGAAGACCCATTGTTTCTATGGCCCATAGAAGGCCCATTGTTTCTACGGACCGTAGAAGGCCCATTGTTTCTACGGCCCGTAGGAAGCCCAGTGTCACTACAGTAAATATGTAGCCCATGGCCTGTTAAAGGCGGTAAACTACTATAGGTTTAGACCTACTAATGGCCCAAGATGATTATAGGCCCACGTTTTGGCCCATATAAGTAACGGGCCAGCCTGAAGATCGACAACACTGAGATCCACTGAACCTTCCGGCCTAAATTACAACATACCGACCAAAGAATAAACCTAGACTATACAATAAAGAAATTACGGCATATTACATCCACTGGGAATCAAAGTTCACTACCGGTGATAATAAAGTGCAACATGACCGCGGATTACATACATTGGGCATCAAAGGTCGCCACCAGTGCACATAAACGCGCCCACAAAAGAATATACAAAACTGAGAGCACTTCAGAAGGCACTAGACCTGGCAAGCTCGGGCCCCGCAAGCAGCCGAACAAGATGATGAGACCTCAGTTGTGTCAACGATAGATGCTTCATCCCTAGCTGTATGGCACCATAGTGTGCAAGGCAGTCCCCTGACATCTTCATTACATCTTTGACTTCAAGTCGGAGCTGAGCTGAAGCAAGCCTTTCCGCTTTAAGTTGAGACTGAAGAAGTCGAACTGATTGAGGCAGCGACTGCACAGAGGTTGTCTCACACCTGCTGGTGAGTAGCTTCAACTCACTATCTTTCCCAAAGTTCTGGCTGGCATAAGAGATACGACTCTGAAAGAGAAACAAGGAGACATGTAACAGGTTTCACAATTATATAAGCAAATAAATGGATCTGTTCTGCATAAGGAACATGTTTTTACAACTACATTTTAAAACTAGTAGTTGTTGCAAACATCCAATCAGATGTAAACAGCAGTGGAGGAAATGATGCCTATCCAAGTCTATACTAGAACAAAGTTTGAAGGCTTGAGAAGGATGAACTTACATTACATGTTAACACGGGCTGGACAAAGCCCTTCTCCATGTTGATGGAAAGATAATTCAATAAATTCCCCAAATAAAATTCTTTATAAGCGTTGCCATTATTCTACATTTTGCAAAGAGTAAATATAGATCAAATAATATTGGAAGAAATAGAGGATAATGAAGCTCAGGTGCAGACTAATGATACATAATCAAATAGCAATTAATTAAGTACAGCGTTACAAGGCAAAAGGTACTGACAAGAGGAATGCAGACATCAACGTGTGCAGTGGCATTGGCTTTATTCAACATTTTGGTAAGAGTAAATGTAGATATGATAATTTGGAGAAAGTGGCAGGGCAGATAAGATGCAGAGTAATGCTAGACAATCAACTATCTCGCAATGCATGTACAGTAATACCACCACCGTCCGTTATTACTTGTCGCTCAAATGGATGTATCTAGCACTATTAAGTTCTAAATACATCCAATTGATCAACAATTAATTCGATACAGAGGGAGTACATGACAACAGGTACTAACATGAGCAATCCAAAACTTCGTAACCATTGTGTTAATTCTACATTTATCTAAGAGTAAATATAGATCTTATAATTTCAAGCAAAGGGAGGATAAAGAAGCGAACATTTACAGTGATGCTACACAATCAAACAGTAATGAGTGTTAGTATGCTGACAAAGGGCAAGAGGTACTGGCAAGAGCAATGTAGAGACCTGTATTGTCGTGAGATCCTATGATCCTTTGAGCAAGGAGATTCATCTGAAATTAGTTTTCATACAAGAGAGAAGGTAAGGCACATGCAGAAATTTAGGAGTTCAAATTTTGAATTGATACCATAGGCAGTACCTGACGCTGGGCTGTCAGCAGTTCTAATAGGGGTTTGGCCACTGGAGTAGGAGTAAAGTCTGTTACAGTTGGGCCTGTGTTTTCTGTGGCTGCTGATCTATCTGATTTAACAGGTATCACTACCTTTTCCAAATACCTAGTTTGTACTCCTTGAGGATCTGCACTCACCCTCTTCCTTTTGGACATCTATTATGAAAGAACAACATTTGACTGGAAAAACATAGTATGATGACACATGGAATAGGTACAAAAAATGGATAGGTATGGCATATACTCATATATGATGCTTAAACTAAGCAGATGGTGTAACAAAGTAGAAGTAATGCAAGAGGTCAGATGCAAAATATGTGCGACCAATACAACCTTGCCAAGTTAGAGCATGCAACTTGATGGGTGAATAAGATAGGCCATCCTCCACCATGCCAAGTTTGTTAGCCAATGGATTGTTCCGCAATATTCCTCTCGTGCGCCCATTCTCATATTCATTTTGATAATGTTCAATACCTGACATGCATGAAAACATAAAAACAAGTGAGATTATCTTTGTAATGCAGAAGTGATTCTAATCCAATACTTCCTCCCTGTAAACCCCTTTGTGCTATCTCTGCAATTCTTCTAAGAGGTGCCATGCATGCTGTAATTTGGTGTGTGCATTAATATAATGTGGCCTACTAGTCAAAATACGAGAGCTCCAGAAGTGATGATACTTCGCAGATGACAGCTTCAACATATAGTAAAGAAGAACAAGTCGACCTGACCTGACAGATTCAAAATATACTAAGGGAGAATAACTCGACCTGATCAGTCGACCGCAAGAGAAGAGGATCATCTTAAAGAAGAGCAGAAGAGCAAGCAGATTGAAGATATTACAAGTCTTTCTATACAATGTCGGTTGGCCACCCATGATGAACCAGAGCGCATAGAGAAATACTATTCCTTCCGGTCTCTCCATATGTGGCTCACATGCATTTCGAAACTAAAGTAGGAACATTTAGCTGACCAATTAGACATCTCTCAGTTTTACTAATATCAGCATAATATCATATTTGAATTTGTACAACTAAGCTTGTTTAGCTCGATGGGTGGAGCAGTGCTATTACGAAACGAACCACGTAGGCTGATCATGGTCATCATAAAATGGGGAAACCGTAAGCATGATGAGTATAGTGTTGACCGTGGCAGTGGGATGGCAGATCTGGAGCTGCAAACCGCGCAAAGGGTAGTTAGCAACCGATATTTGCTTTGAAATAACAACTAAGATTTGGTATGGACAAGAAAGTACAGTCGACAAGTGACAAAGAAATGCAATTCTTCTGTCTCTCTATATGTCGCGACATGCATTTGGAAACCCAAGTGGGACCTTTAGCTAACCAATTAAATGTGTCAGTTAACTAATATCAGTATCATATCACAATCATATTTGAACAACTAAGCTTTGGAATTTTGAGTGTTGTGTTGTTTAGCATGAAGGGTGGAGTAATGCTAGTATGACAGAAAGCACCTACGCAGATCATAGTAGAGTAGATAAAAGGGGAAAACCCTAAGCATCAAGAGTAAAAGCAGGAAAGTGGAACTAGCTGGACCAGTGGGTGGTGCACATGCTTTTTGAAACGAATATAGGAACATTAGGTGACCAATTAAATGTTCTCTATTTTAGTAATATGAGCATCATATCAGATTCGTATTTCAACACGTAAGCTTTGGAATTATGAGTGGCATGTTGTTTCGCTTGATGGGTTGAGGTCTTGAGGAGCAGTGCTAGCACGACACGAAGCAGTGAAGCACCTACGATGATGGTAGTGAATATAAAGGGGGGAAACCATAAGCTTTACGAGTATAGTGACCGTGACATGGCAGATCTGAAGGTGCAAACCGGACAAAGCTACTTCGCAACCAATGTTTGCATTCAACTAGCCACTACGATTTGGTACGGACAAGAAAAGTATAGTAAACAATATAAGATCTATTTTTCGGGTGAGATCAATAACTTAAGCACATATGGAAGAGTACCACCTCTCTTGTGACGCCGTGTAGGCCCCTGCTGATACGTTGAGGGTGCTGCGGGTGCGATGGCTGTCAGCGGCGGGGAAGAAGACTTTAGATAGCAGACGGCCGGGTCGGGGGATAAATCCTGTTGCCGTGGACGAGGTGGTCATAGGAGCGGCAACGGCAAAGTGGACGACGACGCCGATGAAGCGATACGACGCGATGAAAGGATCCTAGTCTGGCGCTGTGGATGAGAGACATCCATCTCTTGCAATGGATGACGGGGTAGGGGTAGCGGCTCCGGCAAGGTGGAGGATGGGGTGGCGGACGGAGGAGGCTGGCCGCAGTGGGGAGGTTGTCGTGGCGCCGACGGTGTATGAATGGGGAAATGGAGGGGGAGGGGGAGATCTCAAACTTTGGGACACGCTTGTCTGAAATGTGGGAAAGTTACGAACTTATCCCCCATTTAAAATTTCGGACATCACGTCGGTTGGGGATAGGGCGGTAATCTGGCATCTCCCAAATATTTGCCGGTAACGATTTCGGGCGAGGAGAGGGTGTTTTTCTTCCCACGGTTGGCGCCCATGGTGTATGAACGGGGCTGACAGGTAGGGCGGTTGTGTCACGTCTGAGGGAAGTTACACATCTGCCCCTATTTAAAATATTAGCCTACATCAATTTCGGATGAGGAGAGTTTGTTTTTCCGCCCACCGTGGATGAATGGGGAAATGGAGGGAGAGACACATGTCTTTCGGACGAGCTTGAATCAAATGTGTTTTGCCGCCCATGTTTGGCGCCCACCCTGTCTGAATGGGCTCAGAGGCCGTCGTGTCACGTCTGATTGAAGTTACTAGTCTACCCCTATCGACAGCAGTGTAAATTCGGTCGATAAGGATGTCAAGTGTCAGGGTTAGACAGTAATTTCCATCTCACAAACACTTGCTTCGGGCAGCCCACAAATGATAGTGGGTGTTTAGCCGTTTCGTTCAAAACTTGGGAGAATTAGCATTCACGTTTGCCCTGGGCCCTGGCAACTAAATCCAAATCCAATTTTTATTTGATTACGAATATCGGCAGATAATTCTACGTTTTGTTATTTATCTCTTCAAAACCACAACAAAGATTTATTCCACCTTTTTATATGATTATGATTTAGAAATGCCGTGATCTTCGAATTCAGTTGCTTGGATACACTTTGAGTCGAACAGTTATTTCATCCAATACAATATGCTCACACGAAAAACAGTTCACCTTATGTCAATCATACAAGTACTGAGGATTACCTCGCCTAAAAAATTTGGATCATTACAACACATGGACAACATAGGGGGTCTTACAACATAATCCATTCAGAGACATGACACAACATGCAAGTACAATAATCTAATGACAATTTCAACTGCTATCTAAAGAAGAATTGGGATTACCCTGGGCTTCAGATAGCAGAAGCAGCAGGACCTCCTCCCTCTTCAAATGCAACATTCTTACTTCCTCCAATTCTTGGGTTGCTTGCAAAATGCGTGTAGCTAATTGCATAATTTCCAGCTTCAAGATCGAGATTACCTCATTCATGGCAGCCACACCATCTCTTTCTGCCTCTAGTAGAGCCTCGAGAACTATAATATCTGTGCTCAGACTGCTCTCCGGCGGTGTTGCCTCTGAACTGCTACCATCTGGTAACATGGATGGCGCACTGCTTCCACAAATAGATTCTGGGGTTGTACATTGTGTCCTAGTGTGAATGGCATCCTGAGAGGTTTCCGCTGGACATAAGTAAGAGATAGTTATCGCATGATCCAGGCAGTAAGCTTACATGGTAAACGACATACGGATTATTGCCGAGCATGGCAAGCTATATTTAAATGGTTCGAAGCAGCATCAGCCGAAAAGAAATTAAAATGTTAAGATGAAACTAGGGATGTAAGTGGCAAATAAACGACATCCGCCAGTCCCATCTAGTTAGTTTTTGCTAGCTCCCTGGTTCATTTTCCTCAAAAAACAAAAACTCTTTTGAACTATCATACCACTAGTGGACTTTAATCGGGATTAAACGGGACCCAGTTGACATCCCTAGTTGAAAGGGAGTGTACCACCGCTATATTTAAGTTGCCAAGGCATCTAAGCAGTTGAAATACTCTGAGAAAGCACTTAACAGTGTGGCCTCATATAAACTACGAAGACAGTCTTGTGATGAAGTTCAGAGGAAAAGTTAAGGACTCAAATGAACTAGGCATGCATTTCTTTACGATAGTACAGCAGGCACTGCTGACATATTGGCCAACTCAGGTATAGCGTAACAAGTAACAAACAAGCATTCGAATCAAGCAATACAGCAAAGCAGACAACTGAACTATTTGTTATTCTGTAGGATTACAGGTTGAGGGCACAAGCTAAGAAAGCAGCCCACACACATTATATTTCACATGTACTAAAACACACTGGCTTATCATATGTTGCTATGAAGCCTCGCTGCTGTTGCAATGTTCTTTGAAGATATTGTCAGCATCCCGTGGTTGCAAATTTACTTGTTGTAGTTTATTCTGCACCCTCTATTTAGGTAAAATTAATTTTAGTCGCATGCACTGGTTCGAATTGATCATCAATGGTTCATCTAAACTAATGAAAGAAGGGTGTGTGCATACACGACAATATATCTGCTTCCCTATATTTTTATGCTAGTTCGAGGTGCTAGCCCCAAAAGAACAAATATTTTGGTTGATGGGGTTGGCAGCTCCATAATTAATAGAAGCATCAAATTATTGATGCAACTTGTGAAGATCAAGAACACACAAAAAAGTAATGAACAGAGGCTTGTAGCAGTGATGTAATAGCTAGCATCAGAAAATGTAGGGTAAAACGAACAAAAACCAGCGGAACCACATGCTAGTTTGCTGATGTGTAATTAAGCATAGAGAACCTGAAGCAGTCTGATGGAACCAACAGGTGGCATCAGAACAACACCATTATCATAAATATAGCATGCAAGAAGTAAAATAGTAGGCAGTGATATCTAGGAAGTACAGTAATACTTAGGACAAAACTAAAGCATATTAACTATATGTGCACTGGTATGTAATTTAGCACATGTAACATGTTCACTGCCAGAAGTATGGCCCTACAGGTGCAAGCAGAATAACGCGTCTCATGAAAAACTGAATGATGCCCTGAAGAAATTCAAAGGTGCGGTGCTTATGCTAAGAAAGTGAACGTAGGCGCCGGCCGTTGGATAATAGTACCTGATTCTCGGCGGCGTATGGGTATCGTTGGCATACTTGATAGCTAAGGATCGTCGATGGTGCTCGTGTTGCGGTTGAGTTTGGGCCGGCTGTCGCCGTCGCTGAAGCGGCTCCAGTGCTACGGTTGCGGCGCCTGTCGACATACAAGAAAGCTCATCTGTGGTAAGTGAACAGTTGCACGATAAAGAGAAAAACCGAAGGAGTACAGATCGAAATAACCTCATGAGGTTGCGGCGTCGGTAAAGTAGGGCCGGTGGAGTTGAATATGGCGTCCGTGGAGCAGGTCCGGTGTAGTGGACAAAGGCTTCGGCAGGCGCGTTGTACAGTGCTTTCGGTGAGGCGGATCTGTTGCGGCGGACGAGGGCTTGTATGAAGGGCCAGCGAAGGGACGGACGAGGGAGTCAGTGAAGGGCCTACACTGTGGTGGACGAGGGCGCCGGTTAAGCAGATCCAGTGCGGTGGACCATGATGGCGGTCAAGGAGATCTGGAGCGGTGGACAAGCCAGTCGCTGAAGCGGCTCCGGTGAAGTGGTGAGTTGGCAGTTGGGGGTTCCAAGGTGCGGAAGGTAGATCCATCGGGGTGTAGGGGAAGGGGAGGGGCTCTAGGGAAGATTGTTGGGGGCAAAGAGGGGAAAACAATGGAGTTACCAAAGCAGCCCTTTTCCGTTCATGTGGCAGGGGTAAAACAGGAATATCGCAGGGCTAAACTTTCGGGCGCGAGATATTTCGATGTGAGCGGGAAGTTTGAAAGGATTTGGCGCCTGAAATTATATTTTTCTCTTGTACGTCCGACTATGATATCATGGCCGAGAATTTGTTTGTTTTGCATGCAAAAAAAAGTGCAAGTTTTGAAAATCAATGTCTCCAACTCGAAACTTAGATTGTCCATTCAATTCAAATATGGATCATTGAGCTACTACAAGCAAATACCATCATACGGTCCAATTCAAATGAAATTCCAAATGTGTTTATCCTAAATATGATGACAAAAGCAAAAATCTGTATGTGTATGAATAAAGTGGATGATTATAAAGTTTGAATATGCCCGTATGTCTATATCTCTAGGTTTGATATATGAATTTCAAATCACGAAATCCCGGCTTAAAAAATGTAACTCCGTTTAAATGAATTACAAAAGCTAATGATGGAGTCGAATTCCAAAATTCCAATCTTAGGTTTGTAATTCTGGTACATCAAAGTATATCACGCATGTTCAAAAGTATCGTTATCTCATAGTCCAAACGGTGAAACAAATTGATCAACCATGAGTGCACACACTATTGACCATGTATATCTCAATTACGCTAAAAGTCCCTCAAATATAGACACCTCAGTCTTTATCTGAAGCCACCCCCCCCTCATCGCCCACCCCCCCACACACAGAGAGAAGTCGTTCTCTCCCCCAAACACCAACACACGAGCACATTAACACCCCTCTCTCTTCTAAAGTCCGGACGCCAATATAGGTCTCTATCACTTTGTCTCTTGGGCATGCACACATCTCTTCCCCCACTCTCTAGCTAGGTCTCCCGGCATCTCTCTTTCCCAAGCACACACACTATGTAGAGTGTATCTTTCCCATACACACAAAACGTCACCCCCAAACGTCTATCTCCCTAGTTATGTGGTTCTCGCACACTCACCTCACACACCACCCCCACTGCAAAACAAACACACTTTGTCTCCTTGTGCACCACTCTCCTCTTTCTATGTCTCCCACATGCGGACCCGCCCCAGCTCCTCCCTGTATACATATATGTCGTGACTCTTTCCATAGCTCCCTAATGTATCATTGTTCTTGATCTCGCACATTGTTCTCTACACCATCTATTCTAGATCTCCCATGAAGTCCCTATCACACACACGATGACTCGCTTCCCTTGCGTCTCCGTACATAGGCCAATTTCAAACAACATCAACATTGTCTCCCTATCTATACGCCATTTATGGACACAAACACCCCCTCTCGTCCCCTCTCTTCCTCTCTCTCTCCGTCGCTCT
>NC_057814.1:54324233-54352413 GCF_018294505.1 Triticum aestivum | reverse complement strand
GATGTCTCTTCCAAATAGTCTGCTCCCCCCGCCCGCACCCATGCTATCCCGCTACTACACATGTCACACCATTCCCCCTTCCCTTATACTAGGTTTACATCATTAGTGGTCTCTCTACTCCACATACACACACTCCCTCTCACACACAAACGCGCGCACAAACACACACAGACACGCACAAACACCCATTAATCTGGATCCTCATCTCTCCCCATGTCCGCATGTGTATCTCGCACACTCACTCTCTAATTATGTATATGTGTCTCCACGTTACACAACACAAAGCCCCATGTACATGTCTCTCTCTATCCTCCACACACATAGACACAAAGAATCTGTTATCATTGCCTCAGTCTCTAGACATATCACACACGCACATTGTCTCTCTCTCTCTCGCAAACACGCTCAACAAGGGTTCCCTGTGAATAACTTACCGTCGATTCATCAACAGTCGTGGCAGTACGGCGAACACGAGACGTGAAAAAGAATAAATCTAGACATGCTTAGACCATGTAGTATGACTACTAGGACTAGAGCAAGCCAAAAAGCGCGCCGCCATCACCCCCTCCTTATCGGCGACGGGAAAACCTTTGTTTTACACAGTCGAGAAGTCATTGTGCTAAGGCCTCACATGCTGAGGCGTTGAATAGAATGTAGATGCTAGTTTATGGAAACAAGTATCGATAATATGTTTGTATCTCCATACTTATATTTATTCTCTTATAAAAAACCGAGTTGGTGATGATGGTATGCGTGCCATCTTGCAATATAGACCGTCCGATCTATACCTGACTGATGGAAATTAAACTAAAAGATACCCGCACCCCTCTTCACATTTGCAGACAAGGCCTTCCCTCGTTCATCCTTATCTCCAACAACCTCATTTATTGAGCAATTAAGAAAGGAAGCCTCTGGAACAAACTGGCCTGGTGGCCGCTGCCGGCGTCGTCAATCCCCATGCCTCCGCTCAGTCCGACCACTAATCACCACCACGCCCCACTCCTCTTCACCTTATCTCCTATTTATTGAGATATCATTAGTTTTTACACATGGGATTACTCCCGCATGGGTCAATCACAACGAGTGTTTTTATAAAAAATGCATCTTAATGTTCCGTGCAATGCACGGATCTTGCTAGTACTCCTACAAAAGACTAAGTTGGTGATGGTGGTGTGTCTGCCATCCGTCGTTTGTGACCATTAGATCTACATCTAACGACTGTGAGGTAAGTTGTTGCCTTTTCTCACCAACATCCCACTTGTCTACCAATTTGCAGAAAAACCCATAATTAGTATCTTAAAACCAACCACATCCCTCCCTGACCTCACCAAAACAGCCCAAGGAATATATTCTAATTGAAACATAATATATCTCTAGTGATATATGTATATCAAAATTAGAGTGTTTTGTATCAAGTTTGTGAATAAGTATTATTCTAATTATGATTCGTTGCAACGCACATGAACATTGCTAGTATTTCCAACCATGCAATTTTTTCCCTAGTATTCCCTAGTTTCGAGTTTTCCATCAAGATATTAGTCACTCATGGTTGATATTTACTTTCAATCATGTACACATATGCACTATGTAACTAGCCTTGCTTATTGGGTTCCAAATCTTAACTTCATTCCTACTTACAATATGTAGAGTATTTAACAAAAAACTACCACTTTCAACCAGCCCTAGGAAGAATCTATTGTACAAAAACTACTACCTACCGATTAGGTTAGTTTAAACCCATTTATGACAGGGTTGGCCCACACGTCCATGCTGACGAGGCAGCTTAAACCAACATATTTTGTTTGACCGTTGACACGAGGACCCACACCTGACCTTCTATCCTGTTATTCCCCCCCAAATCTTTATTTTTCCTGAACATTACTTCAAACAGTACTGATGCGTGTTCGTCGGTGGCGCCGGTGATGAGCGAGTTGGCCGCCGCTCCGCCGGACGGGCCGGACGCCGCGCTGGCCTCCGCACGGGTTGGCAGGCTGGCCCGAGCGTGACTCACGAGCGAGCAAGCTGCCACGCTGGCCTTCGCTCGAGCCAGATGGCTGGCCTTAGCGCAGCACGCGCGAGCAAGCCGCCGCGCCGCCGTGGCAATCTAGCTAGCAAACCTTGCAGACAAGCAGCTGGACGGAGCTATCTTGGCTAGCTAGCTGCCGCGAGCACCGGAAGGAGCTGGCATCTGGGATGCCACAAGATGGGCTCCGCACCGCCGGCGGTTCGACCTCGCCTTCTGCCGGCGGCGGCAGCTGCGTCCCATGGCCGAGGATGACTAGGTGGACGGGCCGGAGGTAGGAGGTCACTCAGGGATTTTTGTGCAGACTGACATGTATGTCCCACAAGTCATAACGCCCGGTCGAATAGAAGGCGTTGACTTAATGGGCGACATGGGCCCTGTTTGGATACTCTAAGTCAGAGGTTAGATTCTAACCCTGAACTAACTCTAACCAAAGTGGTGTTTGGATGGCAGGGTTAGATTGACAACAAATGTATCCAAATAGGGCCATGGGTTGAAACGTGCCTATAACGGCACTTTGTAGAGTAGTCGTTTCTTGGTAGGGCTGGTTGGTAAGAGCATGTATAATGGTTGAAAAGGTAGTCTTATCTTAATTCTGCCACGTATGCAAGTGGTAGTAGTTTCTTGGCATTATTAGTGGTTTCTTACATTATTAGGGGTTTCTTGTAAGGAACAATGTACTACTAGCGACAAAAGGTGATTCTAGGTTGCGTTGTACTCCAACGAGTACTACTAGTGGTCGCGGGAGTGTATACCTCGTTTTGTGAGTTCGATCCTGGCCGAACGCACGACGGCCTTTTCTTTTATATAGTAACTTCGCTGCGAGCCAATATTTTACACGGGTAGTTTGAGTTTTGAAGTCAAACGGACGTGCGGCACCACAATCTGGGTGCACTGGATAGCCTAGCCATGTGAACGGGTTTTCCTTCCCAGCATCCCGTGGCTCGCGTGCTCGCCCTAGCCGCACCTCGCTTGCAACTTCCTCATCAGCTAGTAGCATATTTAAACTAGCGCCTCCCAATTAAGCCCGAGGAGCCGGAAAAGCCTGGCGGGGCATTGGGAATTGTGCAATATGGCTCTGTACGTAAAGTGCTCTACTACTACTCTGTAGCTTGTGGCGTTGCACGCATGGACTTCACTCCATTATCGGCTCTACTATAAAAGAAATTCCTCTTGACGTGTTTTTTTGAAACGGAGGCAAAAGCTTTGCTTCATCTCATTCATAAAGAAGGAACTACTAACAAAGTTCGACGAGATCCATTACACCTCCACAAATGGAAGCGAAAAGCCTAGTCTCGCTGTATCAAATAACTCAAATGTTCTGCCCCCGCAGTAATCGTCGCTGATAAACAGGCTGCTAGTGTGTGCGTGAGAGGAGCGGCTGAGTAGGCCAGCTACGTGAGAGGAGTGGCTGAATAGAGCACTGAGAGTACCCACTAGGCCACTACGCAGGTGTACTTTCCCTGCATTGATAGTACATCGATGGTTCTAGAGAACAGTAGTACCCTCCACTTCCAACTGTAGCTCCTTGGCCCTGAGATTCAAGAGTTCAAAACTGGTGCACTATACTAGAAGTACAGTACATCGCACTACTAGTTGAGAAAGTAGTACTAGTACTGCTACAGTATGAGTACGTACTCCTCCGTCACATAATGTAAGACGTTTTTTGACACTAGTTGGCGTGTACAAAAAATAGCAAAAACATACCCAAAATGTCTTAATCCACGCCAAAAACTACTAGCTAGTGCCAAAAATTTCTTACTAGTGCTATTATTTACAGTATAATGCAATCCCATAATGTCCCATAATTCTAGTACTAGTAGTAAATAATAGCCTCACCCCTTCGCTAAGGAACGATCTACAGTTGGAAGGGACGAGGCCCTGCGGTTACTATGCTCTTATCTCCTCCTCGCCAGTTCCCCTCCCCCCGAAGAGAAGGCAGTTCGTCGCTGCTCCCATGGATTCGCCAGGCGGTTCTCCTCCTCGTCGGGGCTGGGAGACCTTGGACGACGATCCTCTGGGAGAAATCGCACGCCGCTCCGACGACCTCACCGCCACAAGACTCGGTGCTTCCTGCACCAACTTTTTCAAGACGGTGCTTAAAATGGCTTGGGAAAAGGCCATGCTTCTTGGTCTTCCATGCGTCCTCGAGGAGAAGGTTCTTCTATGGGACAATCCTTCGAACAGTCCACCGCTCCCTGGCCATGGTAGCATGTTGACTCCGCTAGATTTCTCGACGTTGAGAGGTAGTCGGATTTTGTCCGATGAGCATGTGAGTAATGGAGTTTGATCATGTAGTACTTAGTTATTCCATTTCCATCCTGTAATTTCTCCGCTGCCCACTGTCTTATATATAAGTCTGGGTTGGTGCCAATGAAGATTGGCTTGCATACCTTCAGCCGGATACCACCATCATTTTGCACAACATCCACAGCAGGGCGGCCGTTCCGGTAGACCCCTTCTCCACCATTGGGATCGGCCTTCCGGACTGGCTGGGCTTGAATACGTATGATGATGCCTACATGAGATTGAAGAAGATAGCAATTGCGGACCCACCAACAAAGCGACGCGGCTACGACGATTACTATCTCATCGCGGTGTTCGACATAACGATTGCCATCAATGCAAGAGGCAGTAACGGCAGAGGCTGGCGCATGTTGGCGGCGACAGATTTGTACCCCTACACGTTTGAAGACGTCGTGCGCCATCTAGGCCGCATCTTCGCGGTGACAAGCCAGGGGACTTGTTTCATCTGGTTGCCATCCTACGGTACGGGAGATTACAAACGGAATGCACAAACCATCATTTGCATCCCTAACGGTACTCCATTATTTTGCAAGGACCAGTCATCCCGCGATCAAAATAAGATCGCCAATCCTGGATGTGCATTTGCATCCGCGATTCGGTCTAACCTGGAACCTTGTAGCTGACTTTGGCATATTGGGATCAACTATCTTAGCAGTCGTTACCCATGGTACCACTGATGTGCAACATGGTCACACAATCTACCACGATCGGACCATCACCATCTACCCAGGTATTCCATTTTTTAACCCTCTCGCCTTCTCTTTCATTGTTGTACTAGTACTCTACTTACGTACTAGTAGGAGTACTTTCTAACTTGGAGGACGCGTATAGCTAGCTAGGCCCTTGAAGACTTGAATGGTAGCTTTGCCACAAAATACGATGTCAACTACATGATCATGCAAAGCAATATGACAATGATGAAGCGTGTCATAATAAATGGAACGGTGGAAAGTTGCATGGCAATATATCTCGGAATGGCTATGGAAATGACATGATAGGTAGGTATGGTGGCTGGTTTGAGGAAGATATAAGGAGGCTTATGTGTGATAGAGCGTATCATATCACGGGGTTCGGATGCACCGGCGAAGTTTGCACCAACTCTCAAGGTGAGAAAGGGCAATGTACGGTACCGTGGAGGCTAGAAAATTATGGAAGGTTGAGAGTGCGTATAATCCATGGACTCACATTAGTCATAAAGAACTCATATACTTGTTGCAAAAGTTTATTAGCCCTCGAAGCAAAGTACTACTACGCATGCTCCTAGAGGGATAGATTGGTAGGAAAAGACCATCGCTCGTCCCCGACCGCCACTCATAAGGAAAGCAATAAAAGAAGACCTATGTGTCAAAATTGTTACACAACTTTTACCATACGTGCATGCTACGGGACTTGCCAACTTTAACACAAGTATTTCTCAATTTATACAATTACTCAACTAGCACACTCTAATATTACCACCTTTATATCTCAAAACACTTATCAAGTATCTAACTTCTCACGATATTTAATGAACTCAATATGGAAGATTAATTTCATAATTGAAGCAAATTACCATGCTGTTTAAGACTCTCAAAATAATATAAGTGAAGCATGAGAGTTAAATAATTTCTATAACATATAACCACCGCCGTGCTCTAAAAGATATAAGTGAAGCACTAGAGGAAAAAATATAAAGCTCAAAAGATATAAGTGAAGCACATAGAGTATTCTAACAAATTCCGAATCATGTGTGTCTCTCTCAAAAGGTGTGTACAGCAAGGATGATTTTGGCAAACTAACAAACAAATACTCAAATCATACAAGACGCTCCAAGCAAAACACATATCATGTGGTGAATAAAAATATAGCTCCAAGTAAATTTACCGATGGATGAGGACGAAAGAGGGGATGCCTTCCGGGGCATCCCCAAGCTTTGGCTTTTTGGTGTCCTTGGATTTACCTTGGGGTGCCTTGGGCATCCCCAAGCTTAGGCTCTTGCCACTCCTTGTTCCATACTCCATGAAATCTTTTACCCAAAACTTGAAAACTTCACAACACAAAACATAACAGAAAATCTCGTGAGCTCCGTTAGCGAAAGAAAACAAAACACCACTCTAAGATACGTTATTGAACTCATTATTTATTTATATTGGTGTTAAACCTACTGTATTCCAACTTTTCTATGGTTTATAAGCTCTTTTACTAGCCATAGATTCATCAAAATAAGCAAACAACACACTAAAAACAGAATCTGTCGAAAACAGAACAGTCTGTAGTAATCTGTAACTAACGCAAACTTCTGGAACTCTACAAATTCTGCCAAAATAGGACGACCTAAATAATTTGTTTAATGATATTCTGCAATTGGAATCAATATTATATCACGTTCTGGTAATTTTTAACAATTGTTTTCGTGAACAGAAAGTTTCTGGAATTTTCCGCAAGATCAAATAACTATCATACAAGAAGATCCTATAGGTTTAACTTGGCACAAACACTAACTAAAAAACAAAAACAAATATAACAAGAGGCTAGATCAAAGATTTATTCCTAAGCAGAACAAAAAAAAATTGGGTTGCCTCCCAACAAGCGCTATCGTTTAACGCCCCTAGCTAGGCATAAAAACAAGGATTGATCTAGGTATTGCCATCTTTGGAAGGCAATCCATAAGTGGCTCTCATAATAGATTCATATGGTAATTTAATTTTCTTTCTAGGGAAGTGTTCCATGCCTTTCCTTAACGGAAATTGGTATCTAATATTCCCTTCCTTCATATCAATGATTGCACCAATCGTTCTAAGGAAAGGTCTACCAAGAATAATAGGACATGAAGGATTGCAATCTATATCAAGAACAATGAAATCTACGGGCACATAATTCCTATTTGCAAGAATAAGAACATCATTAATTCTTCCCATAGGTTTCTTGATAGTGTAATCCGCAAGATGCAAGTTTAAAGAGCAATCATCAAATTCATGGGAACCTAACAAATCACACAAAGTTTTTGGAATCGTGGAAATACTAGCACCCAAATCACACAAAGCATAGCATTCATGATTTTTAATTTTAATTTTAATTGTAGGTTCCCATTCATCTTAAAGTTTTCTAGGGATAGAAACTTCCAACTCAAGTTTTTCTTCATAAGATTGCATCAAAGCATCAACAATATGTTTAGCAAAAGCTTTGTTTTGACTATAAGCACGAGGAGAATTTAGCACGGATTGCAACAAGGAAATACAATCTATCAAAGAGAAATTATCATTAAATTCCTTGAAATCCAAAATAGTGGGTTCATTGCTATCTAAAGTTTTAACCTCTTCAATTCCACTTTTACCAATTTTTGCATCAAGATCTAAAAACTCCGAATTTTTGGGACGCCTTCTAACTAAAGTTGACTCATCTCCAGTCCCATCATTATCAAGATTCATATTGCAAAACAAAGATTTAATAGGGGACACATCAATAACTTTTAGATCTTCATCTTTATTCTCACAAAAACTAGAAGAACACGCTTTCACAAAGCAATCTTTCTTAGCACGCATCCTAGTGGTTCTTTCTTTGCACTCATCAATGGAAATTATCATGGCTTTGAGAGACTCATTGATATCATGCTTAGGTGGAATAGATCTAAGTTTCAAAGAATCAACATCAAGAGAAATTCTATCCACATTCTTAGCCAATTCATCAATCTTAGGCAATTTTTCTTCAAGCAAGGCATTGAAATTCTTTTGCAAAATCATAAACTATTTAACACTAGTCTCAAAATCAGAGGGAAACTTATTAAAATTTTCATAAGAGTTGTTGTAGGAATTACCATAATTATTAGAGGAATTACTAGGATACGACCTAGAATGAAAATTTCCTCTATAAGCGTTGTTACCAAAATTATTCCTACAAACAAAATTCACATCCATAGATTCATTATTATTCTCAATCAAAGTAGACAAAGGCATATCATTAAGATCAGAAGAAACACTCTTATTAGCAAACAATTTCATAAGTTCATCCATCTTTACACTCAACACATTATTTTCTTCTGTCGCATGCACTTTTTTACTAGTAGATCTTTCAGTGTGCCATTGAGAATAATTAACCATAACATTATCTAGGAGTTTAGTAGCTTCTCCTAAAGTGATTTCCATAAAAGTGCCTTCCGCGGCCGAATCGAAAAGATTTCTAGAAGCAAAATTCAATCTGGCATAAATTTTTTGTATAATCATCCATAAGTTCAAACCATGAGTAGGGCAATTATGTATCATTAATTTCATTTTCTCCCAAGCTTGTGCAACATGTTCATGATCAAGTTGCTTAAAATTCATAATATCATTTCTAAGGGAGATGATTTTAGTGGGAGGAAATACTTAGAGATAAAAGCATCTTTGCACTTATTCCAAGAATCAATACTGTTTTTAGGCAAAGACGAAAACCAAGTTTTAGCATGATCTCTAAGAGAAAACGGAAATAGCTTCAATTTAACAATATCATTATCCACATCTTTCTTCTTTTGCATATCACACAAATCAACAAAGCTATTTAGATGGGTAGCGGCATATTCACTAGGAAGGCCAGCGAATTGATCTTTCATGACAAGATTCAGCAAAGCAGCATTAATTTCACAAGATTCAGCTTCGGTAAGAGGAGCAATCGGAGTGCTAAGAAAATCATTGTTGTTGGTATTGGCAAAGTCACACAATTTAGTGTTATCTTCAGCCATCGTGACAAGCAAGCAATCCAACACACGAGCAAACAAGAAGCAAGCGAAAAAGAGGGCGAACGGAAAAGAGGGGATGAATAAAACGGCAAGGGTGAAGTGGGGGAGAGGAAAATGAGAGGCAAATGGAAAATAATGTAATGCGAGGGATAAGAGTTTGTGATGGGTATTTGGTATGTCTTGACTTGACTTGGCGCACACCTCCCCGGCAACGGCGCCAGTAATCCTTCTTGCTACCTCTTGAGCACTGCGTTGGTTTTCCCTTGAAGAGGAAAGGGTGATGTAGTAAAGTAGCGTAAGTATTTCCCTCAGTTTTTGAGAACCAAGGTATCAATCCAGTAGGAGATCATGCTCAAGTCCCTTGCACCTACACAAACAAATAAGAACCTCGCAACCAACGCGATAAAGGGGTTGTCAATCCCTTCACGGTCACTTACGAGAGTGAGATCTGATAGAGATGATAAGATAATATTTTTGGTATTTTTATGATAAAGAGTAAAAGTAAAGAAAGCAAGTAAACAGTAATGGAAATAACGGGAGATTAATATGATGGAAAATAGACCCGGGGGCCAAGGTTTTACTAGTGGCTTGTCTCAAGAGCATAAGTATTACGGTGGGTGAACGAATTACTGTCGAGCAATTGATAGAATTGAGCATAGTTTTGAGAATATCTAGGTATGATCATGTATATAAGCATCACGTCCGTGACAAGTAGACCGACTCCTGCCTGCATCTACTACTATTACTCCACACATCGACCGCTATCCAGCATGCAGCTAGAGTATTAAGTTCATAGGAACGGAGTGACGCTTTAAGCAAGATGACATGATGTAGAGGGATAAACTCATGCAATATGATATAAACCCCATCTTTTTATCCTCGATGGCAACAATACAATACGTGTCGTTTCCCCTACTGTCACTGGGATCGAGCACCGCAAGATTGAACCCAAAGCCAAGCATTTCTCCCATTGCAAGAAAGATCAATCTAGTAGGCCAAACCAAACTGATAATCCGAAGAGACTTGCAAATATAACCAATCATACATAAAAGAATTCAGAGAAGATTCAAATATTGTTCATAGATAATCTTGATCATAAACCCACAATTCATCGGATCTCGACAAACACACCGCAAAAGAAGATTACATCGAATAGATCTCCAAGAGAATCGAGGAGAACTTTGTATTGAGATCCAAAGAGAGAGAAGAAGCCATCTAGGTAATAACTATTACCCGAAGGTCTGAGGTAAACTACTCACACATCATCGGAGAGGCTATGGTGTTGATGTACAAGCCCTCCATGATCAATGCCCCCTCCGGCAGGACGCCGGAAAATGCCCCAAGATGGGATCTCACGGGTACAGAAGGTTGCGGCGGTGGAATTAGGTTTTCATGGGCGCTTCTGATGGTTTGGGGGTACGTAGGTATATATAGGAGGAAGAAGTAGGTCGGTGGAGCCACGAGGGGCCCATGAGGGTGGAGGGCGTGCCTGGGGGGGTGGGGTAGGTGCGCCCCCTGCCTCGTGGCCGCCTCGTTGGTTGCTTGACGTCCACTCCAAGTCCTCTGGATCACGTTTGTTCCAAAAATCACGTTCCCGAAGGTTTCATTCCGTTTGGACTCCGTTTGATATCCTTTTTCTGCGGAACACTAAAATATGCGAAAAAACAACAATTTGGGTTGGGCATCCGGTTAATAGGTTAGTCCCGAAAATAATATAAAAGTGTATAAATAAGCCCATTAAACATCCAAAACAGAATATATAATAGCATGGAACAATAAAAAATTATAGATACATTGGAGACGTATCAATGCACCAGTACCACCTCGGGGACCTGGAGCAAGAGAAGGAGCGGGAGCTGGTCCTCTGCAAGATTTTCTACCAGACGAACACTAGGGCCAGGAGTAAAAAGATTATAAGTTAGTTTGGTACTGGTACTTGTACTACCTTGTCGTCCGCAAGTTGGTATTGTTGTTAACGATATTTTGGTATGAATTTGGCATCTGCTTCCAATCATCATGCCGAGGGTCGACGTGGATATAAAGCTGAATCATTTGTTTCGAAACGAATTTTCAGGCACCTATTTTTTATTTGATGGGTAGCATAAGCACCTGCCGTTCGAATTCCCAGTTCTCCAAATTTTTCGAAACAAGTGCATGCTCTTATTATCACGATGAAAAAACAATATCCCTGCCGCATCCCAGTTATCAGTCTGTACTTGCAGAATTCTCTCGTTTATTGAGCACGTATATTGTTTTTTCAGGTCGAGCAAGTTTTAACTGGGCTGTAGACTGCCCAGGCCTTGGTTTCGTTTTTAACAGGCCCAGCCCATGACGACAACGGGGCACAAAGATCCAGCAGGTATCTACTGGCCTCTGGCCCGCCAGCGTTAGTTATATTTTGTCTTACAACATCCACAGGCAGTTTTTTTACTGAATCAAACACACAACCCAGTTCTATTTTCCTATTGAAACGCATGTCCTACATCCATTTTCTATTCTCTACCTATAGCTTTACTAGTTCATATACACGATCATTATATTGAAAATACATAAAATTCCCTTTTAATATTTACATCCTTATTTTTGTTGTTGTTTTCCCTCCCAGCGCTGATTTTTTTACCACTGGTTTTCCCTTAAACCAACTCAATTGTCCCACGTCTTATTTGCTTACAAAAACAAAACGATTTTTTTGGCAAATCAATAAGTTCTTAAAAAATGTTTATCATTTCAGGATTACAAAAGTTCGGACTCCACCGAAATATGCAAAATAAGGTTGAACTTTTTGACCGTGGTCCTGGGCAAAAAATGGGCAGTAATAAATTACTTAAGAATTATAACGTCCTATCTGTTTTTTAACTGCACCTTCAGCTTTAGAGTCTGGAGCTACTTGGGCATTGATTGGTCTGGAGGCTCAGCTATTCTGCAATGTATCCTGCATGCTAGGTCCAGCTTCACGCACCCTTTCTTCTTTGAAGTTATGCTAACAACAGCATGGAATATTTGGATTTTGAGAAATGGCAGAACCTTCAGAGCTGAGAGAGCTACTTTCAGTGCTTGGAAGCGTAAATTCATCCATGATATTTCTTTGCTTGCTCATAGGGTGAAGGCTTGTATTAAACCAAAACTCTTGGCTTGGGTTGAAACTTTGTTGTAAAGCAGGTAGGGTTGTTTAGCCGTAGGTAGACTCTTTTCTTTTTTCCTTCCTTGTATAGTCTGTAATTTTTTTGTACAGTTGTGCTTTCTTTAATAAAGGGCTGTGGGGCTTTGCCTCACAGTAAATATTCAAAAAAAGCAAATGGGCTCTATGTTGTCTGCAACAGATTTGGAGGCTGACTTGTGGGCCTACTAAGTTCATGCGTACACAAGGTTTCTCAAAAAAGAAACTTAGTCAACAATCGACTCTACCAGCGTCAGACCGTTAGATGTCAATCTAACGGCAATCGTGCTTCTTCAGTCTCTGATCTTCCTGCCCCAGCCGCCCAAACTAGTGCCGTCGGAACTGCCTGCTCCCGCCTCCCATGGCCGGCTGTGCTGCCGGGCAGGCCTCACGGCCCCATCATATACTCGCATCCCTAGCCTGTCTATCCCTCTACTCACCCACACCTCCTGTTATTTTCTGGCGACGGCAGCCGAACCAGTCAACACTCGTACTCTCCACCGCGTGGACAGCCGCTGCCGTGTCTTCCCTGGCTCCGTGTCGTTCCCTTCGTAGGCCTCGCCGTCGTCCACCGCCCTGGTGCTCTTGGCGCGGCGTGGTCAACGTGGTCAACGAACGACATCCATCAGAAGTGGACTGTACGTGGAGAGGCTGACAGCTGGGTCCAGGACCGCACACAAGGAAATGCCTCCTTATTACGCGCAAAATAATGATTCCTCCACCTAACATCTGGGACCCGCCGGAAGGGCCTCTGTATTTCGCGAAAAAAACGTTCCCTCCGCTGACAGGTCGGACCCACCAACTATATCTTCGCACTCAAGGAAGTGCCTCCTTATTGCGCACAAAAAAATGAATACCCCCCTGCCAGCTGGGACCCACCACAGTGGGAGGCTGACTTGTGGGCCTACTAAGTTGACCGGGACGGAGGGCTTTGTCAACTTAGTCAATATGAACGATTCTAGATCCAGTGACCGTACGATGTCCATCCAACGGCCTTAGTGCTTCTTCAACCTCTGGTCTTCTTGCTCCAGCCGCCCAAAGCAGCGCCGGTCGTGCCGCCTGCTCCTGCCTCCCGTGGCCGGCTGTGCTGTCGCGGAGGCCTCACCGCCCCCATACTACTCCCACCGCTGGCCAGGCCATCCCCCCACTCACCCACACCCCCTGTTATTCTGCGGCGATGGCAGCCTCACACTGCAGCCGAACCAGTGAACCCTCGTACTCCTCCACGCGTGGGCATCCACTGCCGCGTCTTCCCCGGCTCCGCGTCGTCCCCTTCCTAGGCCTCGCCATCGTCCACCGCCTTGGTGCTCTCGGTGCGGCGTGGTCAATGTGGTCAATGACCGACTTCCATCGGAAGAGTACTATACGTGGAGAGGCTGACAGTTGGGTCCATGGCCGCAGCTGGGTCCACGGCCACAGCCCAGTTTTTTTGTGATTTGCCAAGTAAGTAGCTTTGTCAGGCCTGTTGGGCTGCAAATCTTTCAAGACGAGGAGAGCTTCATTCGACTGGCCGAGAAAATGGCCTTTCAGTAATGAGAAATGGGCTGTAAATTTTTAAAACACATCAAACCGACAATTAGTTTCAAATTTCTTTTTTTCATTTAGAGAGTTTAAATTGCATTGATTTTTATGCGTGGACAATTTGTTGAATTTTATATTGATATACATTTATTTTTAAAATCAGTTTGAATGTGACTCGAAATTTCGGGATTAAAAACAGTTCGGACCGCACCGAAATATGCAAAATTTCGTATAATTTTTTAACCGTGGCCACAATATGGGTTGTAATGCTAACAAAAAGAATATGGGCTCCAAAAAAACCTTAAGAATTAGCAAATGGGCTGTAAATTATTAGAAATAATGGCAGATGGGTTGTATGATGTTTTCCACAGATTTGAGGCTTTCCTAAAAAAAGGTTGACGCACAAGTGACTGTCAGATGTCCATCCAACGGCCGTCGTGCTTCTTCAATCTCTGCTCTTCCTGCTCCAGCCGATCAAACAAGCGCCGGCGAGACTACCTGCTCACTCCTCCCCGCGGCCAGCTGTGCTACCGCGCATGCCTCACCGCCCCACCATACTCCCATCGCTGACCTAGCCATCCCTCTACTCACCCACACCTGCTGTTATTCTCCGGCGACGGCAGACGAACCAGTAAACCCTCGTACAGTCGTACTCCCCTTCGCGTGGGAAACAACTGCCGAGTCTTCCCTGCCTCTGTGTTGTTCCCTTCCTAGGCCTCGCCGTCGTCCACCGCCCTGGTGCTCTCGGCGCGGCCTGGTCAACATGGACAACGATCGACATGCATCTGAAGTTGACTGTACGTGGAGAGGCTGACAGCTGGGTCCATGGCTGCACGCAAGGAAATGCCTCCTTATTACATGCAAAATAATGATTCCTCCACCTGACATCTGGGACCCACCGAAAGGGCCTCTGTATTTCACGAAAAAAACGTTACCGCCGTTGATAGCTCGGCCCACCAGCTATATCTTCGCTTTGGGTCCTGCTAGCTGGGACCCAGCATAGTGGCAGGCTGACTTGTGGGCCTACTAAGTTGACGGGGACGTAGGGCTTTGTCAACTAAGTCAATATGCACGATTCTAGCTCCAGTGACCGTACGATGTCCATCCAACGGCTGTAGTGCTTCTTCAACCTCTGGTCTTCTTGCTGTAGCCGCCCAAACCAGCGTTGGTTGTGCCTCGTGCTCCTGCCTCCCGTGGCCGGCTGCGATGCGGCGGATGCCTCACCGCCCCCTATTACTCCCACCGCTGGCCAGGCCATCCCTCTACTCACCCACACCCCCTGTTATTCTGTGGCGACGGCAGCCTCACACCGCAGCGAACCAGTGAACCCTCATACTCCTCTACGCGTGGGCATCCACTGCCGCGTCTTCCCCGGCTCCGCGTCATCCCCTTCCTAGGCCTCGCCGTCGTCCACCGCCCTGGTGCTCTCGGCTCGGCATGGTCAACGTGGTCCAGGAACGGCTTGCATCGGACGTGGACTGTACGTGGAGAGGCTGACAGCTGGGTCCACGGCCGCAGCAAGGAAGTGCCTCCTTATTACGCGCAAAATAATGATTCCTCCACCTGACAGCGGGGACCCACCGGACGGGCCACCGTATTTTGCGAAAAAAACGTTTCCCCCTGACTGCTGGGACCCACCAGCTACATCTTCGCACACAAGGAAGTGCGTCCGAAAAAAAAACGATTCGCCCCCCTGACTGCTGGGACCCACCAGCTACATCTTCGCAGACAAGAAAGTGCCTGACAGTCAGGACCCACCTAGTCGAAGCGTACGTAGCGTTGTCATTCTGGTCGCGAACGTGTACGTACATACTGGTCGATGTAGAGGCGCGCACGTGTCGTAGTAGAGGCGCGCACGTAGCATGTACACGTACGTACAGCGGCCAGTGTGCAAGAAAGAAAATACGGCCACGTACGTACATACGGGTAGGGTCTGGAATGCCTACTCGCGCATACGTACGGCCAGGGCTCGTGTACATGGCTGGGTCGGAACGGAGAAACAACGTCGTCGTCGTGTTCATGGGGAGCCAACCGGCTGGGTCGGAATGGAATGCGTCGTCGTGTTCATCGGGAGGGCTTGCACGGAACAGCCGATGGAAACGAGGCCTGGCGTACCGCAGAACGGAGGAAACGGCCTTGTGTTCGATCGGGCACGTTCAAAATGGGATCCTGTTCATCGGGAGGGGTCTGGCGTACCGCAAAATGGAGGAAACAGACCTCCTACGGTCGAAATGGGGGTCCTGTTGATCGGGAGGGGTGTGGCGTAACGCAAAACGGAGGAAATGGACTTGTGTTGGAGCGCTACGGTCGAAACGGCGGTCCTGCATGTCTGAGTGTGGCGTACCGCAAAACGGGACTGCTCGGGAGGGGTGTGGCGTACCGCAAAACGGGACTGCACGGGATACTGTTCATCTCCACCATCGACCCCCTCCAGCCTATACGGGCTACTGTTCATCCACCGTCGACCTCCTCCAGCCTCCACCTGCGACTGTTCATCCACGGGCTCCTGTTCATCCAGCCTCCACCGCGCGCTACTCCACCGGCTACTGTTCAACCAGCCCTCTCCACGGGCTCCTGTTCAACCACCCCTCCATGGGCTACTGTTCATCCAGCCCTCCACGGGGTGGTCCTGTTCATCCAGCCCCAACCGGCTCGATCGATCGGGGTCCTATTCGTCCAGAGGCAACACCACGGGGTCCTGTTCATCCAAACCCCCTCAGCAACACTCACTGTTCATCCAGAGGTAGCATCGATCGGCTTCAGTTAGCAGCAGTAGCGAAGGAATCGCTCGATCGGGTTCAGTTAACAGCCATCGATCGATCGCTCGGGTTCAGTAACGCGTAGCCTGCAGTGCAGTCGCTCGGGTTCAGTTAGAGCACAGCGCCTCACACCCACGCGCGTGCGTGTATGAGAGAAACGCGCATCGCTCGGCCCCGACCACCCACCGTAATCAGGAACACCCCGATATTTTCCTCGCCCTCGCTTCTACCACGTTTTTTCTGTCATGGACGGCCCAAAGAATGTCATGCAGCTGCGTCTCCGGCCCGCCCAGGACGAAAAGCCCATTTTCTGTCATGATTTTTTGTCATAGAAGTAGGAGCCCACCACATCTATGATGATACCGGGTTTTGTCACAATTATCGTCATAGAAGTGTCATAAGTATGACAGAAAAAATTTCGTTCGGCCCAAAATGTCACGGATGTGTCTTTTTTTTGTAGTGATACTCAGGGAGAACACTTGTACCTTGAATTTTAGTGAGAGATCATCTTATAATGCTACCGCCGAACTAAGCAAAATAAGATGCATAAAGGATAAACATCACATGCAATCAATATAAGTGATATGATATGGCAACCATCATTTTGTGCCTTTGATCTCCATCTCCAAAGCACCGTCATGATCACCATCGTCACCGGCGCGACACCTTGATCTCCATCGTAGCATCGTTGTCGTCTCACCAACTATTGCTTCTACGACTATCGCTACCACTTAGTGATAAAGTAAAGCAATTACATAGCGATTGCATTTCATACAATAAAGCGACAACCATATGGCTCCTGCCAGTTGCCGATAACTCTGTTACAAAACATGCTCATCTCATACAATAAAATTTAGCATCATGTCTTGACCATATCACATCACAACATGCCCTGCAAAAACAAGTTAGACGTCCTCTACTTTGTTGTTGAAAGTTTTACGTGGCTGCTATGGGCTGAGCAAGAACCATTCTTACATACGCATCAAAACCACAACGATTTTTCGTCAAGTATGTGCTGTTTTAACCTTCAACAAGGACCGGGCGTAGCCACACTCGATTCAACTAAAGTTGGAGAAACTGAAACCCGCCAGCCACCAGTGTGCGAACCACGTCAGTAGAACCAGTCTCGCGTAAGCGTATGCGTAATGTCGGTCCGGGCCACTTCATCCAACAATACCGCCGAATCAAAGTATGACATGCTGGTAAGTTGTATGACTATTATCGCCCACAACTCACTTGTGTTCTACTCGTGCATATAACATCTACGCATAAACCTGGCTCGGATGCCACTATTGGGGAACATAGTAATTTCAAAAAATTCCTACGCACACGCAAGATCATGGTGATGCATAGCTACGAGAGGGGAGAGTGTTGTCCACGTACCCTCGTAGACCGAAAGCGATTGATGTAGTCGTACGTCTTCACGATCGACCGATCCTAGTACCGAACGTACGACACCTCCGCGATCTGCACACGTTCAGCTCGGTGACGTCCCACGAACTCATGATCCAGCAGAGTGTCGAGGGAGAGCTTCGTCAGCACGACGGCGTGATGACGGTGATGATGAAGCTACCGGCGCAGGGCTTCGCCTAAGCACTATGACGATATGACCGAGGTGGATTATGGTGGAGGGGGGCACCGCACATGGCTAAGAGATCAATGATCAACTTGTGTCTCTATGGGGTGCCCTCTCCTCCGTATATAAAGGAGTGGAGGAGGGGAAGGGCCAGCCCTCCTATGGCATGCCCCATGGGGAGTCCTACTCCCACCGGGAGTAGAATTCCCCCCTTCCCTAGTTGGACTAGGAGTGGAAGGAAGGGGGAGAGAGGGGGAAGGAAAGGGGGGGCCGGCCCCCACCCAATTCGGATTGGGCTTGGGGGGGGCCTCCTAGTCCTCCCTCTCTTCTCTCCCACTATGTACCAATAAGGCCCATATACCTCCCGAGGGGTTCCGGTAACCTCCCGGTGCACCGGTATATGCCCGAACTCACCCGGAACTATTCCGATGTCCAAACATAGGCTTCCAATATATCGATCTTTACGTCTTGACCATTTCGAGACTCCTCGTTGTGTCCGTGATCATATCCGGGACTCCAAACTACCTTCGGTACATCAAAACACATAAACTCATAATACCGATTGTCACCGAACACTAAGCGTGCGGACCCTATGGGTTCGAGAACTATGTAGACAACACCGAGACACGTCTCTGGTCAATAACCAATAGCAGAACCTGTATGCTCATATTGGTTCCCACATATTCTACGAAGATCTTTATCGGTCAAACCACATAACAACATACGTTGTTCCCTTTGTCATCGGTATGTTTCTTGCCCGAGATTCGATCGTCGGTATCTCAATACCTAGTTCAATCTCATTACTGGCAAGTGTCTTTACTCGTTCCGTAATGCATCATCCCGAAACTAACTCATTAGTCACATTGCTTGCAAGGCTTATAGTGATGTGCATTACCGAGAGGGCCCAGAGATACCTCTCCGACAATCGGAGTGACAAATCCTAATCTCGATCTATGCCAACTCAACAAGTACCATTGGAGACACCTGTAGAGCACCTTTATAATCACCCAGTTACGTTGTGACATTTGGTAGCACACAAAGTGTTCCTCCGGTATTCGGGAGTTGCATAATCTCATAGTCATAGGAACATGTATAAGTCATGAAGAAAGCAATAGCAATATACTAAACGATCAAATGCTAAGCTAACGGAATGGGTCAAGTCAATCACATCATTCTCTAATGATGTGATCCCGTTAATCAAATGACAACTCATGTCTATGGCTAGGAAACTTAACCATGTTTGATTCAACGAGCTAGTCAAATAGAGGCATACTAGTGACACTCTATTTGTCTATGTATTCACACATGTATTAAGTTTCCGGTTAACAATTGTAGCATGAATAATAAACATTTATCATGATATAAGGAAATATAAATAACAACTTTATTATTGCCTCTAGGGTATATTTCCTTCATTATGCTTGGGTGTGGATTTGTCCGGCAGGAACTAGCCTCAAGTTATGACTAGTTGTTTGATGCTTTCCTAGAAGCAATGGATGGTTTGGCTCCGGACAACATCATCACGGACCAAGATGTTGCTATGGCACAATATATCAAGAGGAAGTTCCCCGCAACGATTCACCGTTGCTACTGTTGGAATATAATGAAGAAAGCACAAGAGAAGCTTGGCCCTGTGTTGGCTAGGAACCCGGATTTGGTAAAAGACTTCAATGAATGCATTGACTTCAATTTCACCCCGGCCGAGTTTGAAAGGAAATGGGCTGCACTTCAATTGAAATATGAAGGTCTTATGCATGGTCACTTTGAGAAACTCTATGAAGACCGGGCTACATGGGTGCCATGTTACTTCAAATTCAGGTTCTTCCCTTTCCTTCAGTCAACGCAACACAGCGAAGGGTTCAATGCTGTGTTGAAGCGCTATGTGAACCCACGCAAGTCAATTCTCAACTTTGTCAAGCAATATGAGAAGATTCAGGTACACATACTCGTGACGGAGGGCGGGAACGACTACCGGATAGAGCATCTAGAAGCTCAAATATGGTCGCGTTTCCCCATTGAGAGGCATGCCTACAAAGCATACACTAGGGACATCTATGTGAAATTTAGAACTGAGTTTCAGATGATTGGCCAGTACGATGTGCGTCCCGCTGGAATCAACTTCTATTACCTTGAGCCCAATACAGAAGAAGTTCTAGGGTATGGCTCAAGGAAGTACCTAGTCACAGTGAGACCAGAGCCAGCTATCTATGATTGCGAATGTTGCAAGTGGCATAGGGACGGCATGCTTTGTTGCCATGTCTTGAAAATCTTCAGACACCTTGGCGTTAATGAGATACCTGAACACTACATCAAGCGCCGCTGGACGCAAGATGCAGTGCCAAGTGCACCACCGCTAACTAACGAGGTCCCTCCGCAGGACTTGCCCGCTGAGTCAGAGAACCAAGTTCGGCAAGTGACTCTGACAATGGCTTTTGCAAAGCTAGCCAAGAAGGCAATGACTAGTGATGAGGCAGCCGCTGCAGTTAAGAGGCACATGAAAGTAGCAGATACTGAGGTTACTAAGCAGAATAAACTGAGGAAGAAGAGGCTAAAGGCAGCCCGAGAAGCGGCTCGTGCTAGGGAAGCATCAAACCCTAATGCCCCAAGTGCTTTAAACCAACCTCCTGCCCCCTGCTCCTATGGATCCACCTTGTTCAGTCACAAAAGGGCGCAGCCGCAGCAGGCGCTTCAAATCAGCCTTGGAACTACACCCTAAGAAAAAGAAAAAGTGCAGCATTTGTGAATTAATCGATCACACTGCTGCGACATGCCTAGGGAAGCTGATGTGACCGTTACCACATGAAGATAATGACCCCCTAGGCTTGCAAAACTAGCTGAAGTAAGAAAAAAAAGCAACAGTGTCCTGGTAGATGCTACCTCTTGAGCATGCATTAGTTTTCACTTGAAGAGGAAAGGGTGATGCAGCAAAGTAGCGTAAGTATTTCCCTCAGTTTTTGAGAACCAAGGTATCAATCCAGTAGGAGGCCACACGCAAGTCCCTCGTACGTACACAAACAAATAAGAACCTTGCAACCAACGCGATAAAGGGGTTGTCAATCCCTTCATGGCCACTTGTAAAAGTGAGATCTGATAGAGATGATAAGATGATATTTTGGTATTTTTATGATAAAGATTAAAAGTAAAGATTGCAAAGTAAAAATAGATTGGAAACTTATATGCTGGAAAATAGACCCGGGGGCCATAGGTTTCACTAGTGGCTTCTCTCAAGATAGCATAAGTATTACGGTGGGTGAACAAATTATTGTCGAGAAATTGATAGAATAGTGCATAGTTATGAGAATATCTAGCCATGATCATGTATATAGGCATCACGTCCGCGACAAGTAGACCGAAATGATTCTGCATCTACTACTATTACTCCACACATCGACCGCTATCCAGCATGCATCTAGAGTATTAAGTTCATAAGAACAGAGTAACGCATTAGGCAAGATGACATGATGTAGAGGGATAAACTCAAGCAATATGATATAAACCCCATATTTTATCCTCGATGGCAACAATACAATATGTGTCATTTCCCCTTCTGTCACTAGGATCGAGCAACGCAAGATTGAACCCAAAGCTAAGCACTTCTCACATTGCAAGAGACTTGCAAAGATAACACATCATACATAAAAGAATTCAGAGGAGATTCAAATATTGTTCATAGATAATCTTGATCATAAACCCACAATTCATCGGATCTCGACAAACACACCGCAAAAAGAGTTACATCAAATAGATCTCCAAGAAGATCGAGGAGAACTTTGTATTGAGATCCAAAGAGAGAGAAGAAGCCATCTAGCTAATAACTATGGACCCGAAGGTCTGAGGTAAACTACTCACACATCATCGGAGAGGCTATGCTGTTGATGTAGAAGCCCTCCGTGGTCGATTCCCCCTCTGGCGGAGTGCCGGAAAAGGCCCCAAGATGGGATCTCACGGGTACAGAAGGTTGCGGCGGTGGAAATAGGGTTTCGTGGTTCTCCTGGTTGGTTTCAGGGTATATGGGTATATATAGGAGGAAGAAGTAGGTTGGTGGGGCTGCGAGGGGCCCACGAGGGTGGGGCCGCGCCCAGGGGGCAGGCGCGCCTCCCTGCCTCGTGGACTCCTCGTTGATTTCTTGACGTCCACTCCAAGTCCTCGGGATCACTTTTGTTCCAAAAATAACTCTCCCGAAGGTTTAATTCTGTTTGGACTCTGTTTGATATTCCTTTTCCGCGAAACACTGAAATAGGCAAAAAAACAGCAATTTGCACTGGGCCTTGGGTTAGTAGGTTGGTCCCAAAAATAATATAAAACTGCTTAGTAAAGCCCATTAAACATCCAAAACAGATAATATAATAGCATGGAACAATAAAAAATTATAGATACGTTGGAGACGTATCAAGCATCCCCAAGCTTAATTCCTGCTTGTTCTCGAGTAGGTAAATGATAAAAACAGAATTTTTGATGTGGAATGCTACGTAGCATATTTCTCTAAGTAATTCTCTTTATTGTGGCATGAATGTTCAGATCCGAAAGATTCAAGACAAAAGTTTAATATTGACATAAAAATAATAATACTTCAAGCATACTAACTAAGCAATTATGTCTTCTCAAAATAACATGGCCGAAGAAAGTTATCCCTACAAAATCATATAGTCTGGCTATGCTCTATCTTCATCACACAAAGTATTTGATCATGCACAACCCCGATGACAAGCCAAGCAATTGTTTCATACTTTTGATGTTCTGAAACTTTTTCAATCTTCACGCAATACATGAACGTGAGCCATGGATATAGCACTATATGTGGAATAGAATGGTGGTTGTGGAGAAGACAAAAAGGAGAAGATAGTCTCACATCAACTAGGCGTATCAATGGGCTATGGAGATGCCCATCAATAGATATCAATGTGAGTGACCAGGGATTGCCATGCAACGGATGCACTAGAGCTATAAGTGTATGAAAGCTCAACAAAAGAAACTAAGTGGGTGTGCATCCAACTCGCTTGCTCACGAAGACCTAGGGAATTTTGACGAAACCCATCATTGGAATATACAAGCCAAGTTCTATAATGTAAAATTCCAACTAGTATATGAAAGTGACAACATAGGAGACTCTCTATCATGAAGATCATGGTGCTACTTCGAAGCACAAGTGTGGTAAAAGGATAATAACATTGTCCCTTCTCTCTTTTTCTCTCATTTTTTTATTTGGGCCTTCTTCTCTTTTTTATGGCCTATTTTCTTTCTCTTTTTTTTTCTTTTCGTCCGGAGTCTCATCCCGACTTGTGGGGGAATCATAGTCTCCATCATCCTTTCCTCACTTGGGACACTGCTCTAATAATGATGATCATCACACTTTTATTTACTTACAACTCAAAGATTACAACTCAATACTTAGAACAAAATATGAGTCTATGTGAATGCCTCCGGCGGTGTACCGGGATATGCAATGAATCAAGAGTGACATGTATGAAAGAATTATAAAGGTGGCTTTGCCACAAATACGATGTCAACTACATGATCATGCAAAGGAATATGACTATGATGAAACGTGTCATACCAAATGGAACGGTGGTAAGTTGCATGGCAATATATCTCGGAATGGCTATGGAAATGCCATAATAGGTAGGTATGGTGGCTGTTTTGAGGAAGGTATATGGTGGGTGTATGATACCGGCGAAGGGTGCGCGGTATTAGAGAGGCTAGCAATGGTGGAAGGGTGAGAGTGCGTATAATCCATGGACTCAACATTAGTCATAAAGAACTCACATACTTATTGCAAAAATCTATTAGTTATCAAAATGAAGTACTACACGCATGCTCCTAGGGGGATAGATTGGTAGGAAAAGACCATCGCTCGTCCCCGACCGCCACTCATAAGGAAGACAATCAATAAATAAATCACGCTCCGACTTCATCACATAACGGTTCACCATACGTGCATGTTACGGGAATCACAAACTTTAGAACAAGTATTTCTCAAATTCACAACTACTCAACTAGCATGACTCTAATATCACCATCTTCATATCTCAAAACAATCATCAAGTATCAAACTTCTCTTAGTATTCAATGCACTTATATGAAAGTTTTTATTATATCCATCTTGGATGCCTATCATATTAGGACTAATTTTATAGCAAAAGAAAATTACCACGCTGTTCTTAAAGACTCTCAAAATACTATAAGTGAATCATGAGATCAATAATTTCTATAAAATAAAACCACCATCGTGCTCTAAAAGATATAAGTGAAGCACTAGAGCAAAATTATCTAGCTCAAAAGATATAAGTGAAGCACATAGAGTATTCTAATAAATTCCGATTCATGTGTGTCTCTCCCAAAAGGTGTCCACAGCAAGGATGATGGTGGTAAACTAAAAAGCAAAGATTCAAATCATACAAGACGCTCCAAGCAAAACACATATCATGTGGTGAATAAAAAAATAGCTTCAAGTAGAGTTACCGATGGACGAAGACGAAAGAGGGGATGCCTTCCGGGGCATCCCCAAGCTTAGGCTTTTGGTTGTCCTTGAATTTTACCTTGGGGTGCCTTGGGCATCCCCAAGATTAGGCTCTTGCCACTCCTTATTCCATAATCCATCAAATCTTTACCCAATACTTGAAAACTTCACAACACAAAACTCAACAGAAAATCTTATGAGCTCCGTTAGTATAAGAAAACAAACCACCACCATAAGGTACTGTAATGAACTCACTCTTTATTTATATTGGTGTTAAACCTACTGTATTCCAACTTCTCTATGGTTCATACCCTCCGATACTAGCCATAGATTCATCAAAATAAGCAAACAACACACGAAAAACAGAATCTGTCCAAAACAAAACAGTCTGTAGTAATCTGTATCAAACGGATACTTCTGTAACTCCAAAAATTCTAAAATAAATTGCTGTACGTGAGTAATTTCTCTATTAATAATCTGAAAAAAGAATCAACCTAAAAGCAATTTCCAGTAAACAATGGGAGCTAATCTCGTGAGTGCTAAAGTTTCTGTTTTTTACAGCAAGATCATAAAGACTTCACCCAAGTCTTCCCAAAGGTTCTACTTGGCACAAACACTAACTAAAACATGAAAACATATCTAAACAGAGGCTAGATGAATTATTTATTACTAAACAGAACCAAAAATCAAGAAACAAAAATAAAATTGGGTTGCCTCCCAACAAGCGCTATCGTTTAACGCCCCTAGCTAGGCATTGATAATTTTAATGATGCTCACATGAAAGATAGCAATTGAAACAAAGAGAGCATCATAAAACATGTGAAAATCACATCTAAGTATACCATACTTCCTATGCATAGGCATTTTATAGGAAAACAAATTAGCAAGACAAGCAAGATCTAGCATATGCAAGGAAGACGAAAGAAACAATAGCAATCTCAACATAACGAGAGGAAATTTAGTGACATGAAAATTTCTACAACCATATTTTCCCCTCTCATAATAAATACATGTAGGATCATAATAAAATTCAACAATATAGCCATCACAAAACATATTCTTAACACAATCCACATGTATGCAAAGTTGACACTCTTCCAAAATAGTGGGATTAACATTAACTAAAGTCATGACCTCTCCAAACCCACTCTTGTCAAAAACTTCATAAGATTGAACATTCTCCAAATATGTGGGATCTAAAGTTGACACTCTTCCAAATCCACTTTCAATATTATTGCAACAAGTAGTAGACATAGCAAAACTAGCATCCCCAAGCTTAGGGTTTTGCATATTATTAGCATAATTGACATCAAGAGAATTTATAATAAGATTATTGCAATCATGCTTTTCATCGAAGGAACTATCAAGTATGGGTGCAATAGCAACGATCTCATGTTTAACATAAGGAACTATAGCAAATTCGTCTTCATAAATATTGGCATCATGGCCACAAGAATAACAAGCATCATGTTCATCAAGGGATATTTCAATCAAATCATCGGAATCATAATTATCTGTAGATTCATGCATATGATTATTTTCTTCCAAAGCAACGGTCAATCTCTCAATAAATTCCTTAACATAGGCATTATGAGCATAGTTTTCATAGCAATATTTAAGTATGTCGAAATTTTCAGATTTGTAGAGAGTAATATCATACTTTTCAATCAAAGAAGCAACTTCATGAGCACCCTTAAAAACGACAAATTCTTTAATTTTGTTTTATATCATAGTAACTATAAACACCCTTTCCATAAGAAGGTAAGATTTCATTATCATTAAACTCACATAGGTAGGAAGGTGTTTTTTAGGGTTCTTAGAGCAACAAGTAAAGTCATAAATTTCACAAAGATTCCAAGCATAGCATAGCAAACTATTTATTTGATACCATAAGAGCTTCCCCTTTTCAGACAAACGATGACGCACAAAATGAGCTTGCTCATCTAAAGATTTCCCATCAACTAGGCTAGTTGCGGTTTTAGCACAAGCGCATAAGGATCGAAGATGATCCAAGTAGAACACTTTAAGTGGATCCATATCAATAGATTTTTAGCAAGCAAAGATGCAAGCAAATAGAAGGCACATGGAAGCACAAACAAAGATACATACGGGAAGAAGGCGAACGAAAAAGGGCGAATAAAAATGGCAAGGGTGAAGTGGGGGAGAGGAAAACAAGAGGCAAATGGCAAATAATGTAATGCGAGGGATAAGAGTTGTGATGGGTACTTGGTATGTCTTGACTTGTGCGTAGACTCCCCGGCAACGGCGCCAGAAATCCTTCTTGCTACCTCTTGAGCATGCGTTGGTTTTCCCTTGAATAGGAAAGGGTGATGCAGCAAAGTAGTGTAAGTATTTCCCTCAGTTTTTGAGAACCAAGGTATCAATCCAGTAGGAGGCCACACGCAAGTCCCTCGTACCTACACAAACAAACAAGAACCTTGCAACCAACGCGATAAAGGGGTTGTCAATCCCTTCACGGCCACTTGCAAAAGTGAGATCTGATAGAGATGATAAAATAATATTTTTGGTATTTTTATGATAAAGATTAAAACTAAAGATTGCAAAGTAAAAATAGATTGGAAACTTATATGATGGAAAGTAGACCCGGGGGCCATAGGTTTCACTAGTGGCTTCTCTCAAGATAGCATAAGTATTACGATGGGTGAACAAATTACTGTCGAGCAATTGATATAATAGTGCATAGTTATGAGAATATCTAGGCATGATCATGTATATAGGCATCACGTCCGCGACAAGTAGACCGAAACGATTCTGCATCTACTACTATGACTCCACACATCGACCGCTATCCAGCATGCATCTAGAGTATTAAGTTCATAAGAACAGAGTAACGCATTAGGCAAGATGACATGATGTCGAGGGATAAACTCAAGCAATATGATATAAAACCCATCTTTTTATCCTCGATGGAAACAATACAATACGTGTCATTTCCCCTTCTGTCACTGGGATCGAGCAACGCAAGATTGAATCCAAAGCTAAGCACTTCTCCCATTGCAAGAAAGATCAATCTAGTAGGCCAAACCAAACTGATAATTCAAAGAGACTTGCAAAGATAACACATCATCACTACCAGGGAAAAGCCTATACACAGAGGTATAGCAGTAGTGCTGGTTAAAATAGGGCGGTACTGCTACTTTGTAGTAGCGTGTTCGAGGAAAGCGCGCTATAGCTACAACTATAGCAGTAGCGCATGTGCAGCGAACAGCGCTACCACTATAAATCCCACCGTGTTGGCGGTAGGCTAGGAATTGTAGTAGCAGTTCCACACAAAGCGCGCTACCACTATGGTCGTTGTTGTAGTGCATTTACTGCGTAGAGCACTACTGCTAGGAAAGAAAAGAAAAATGAAAAAATAGAAAAGTAAATGAAAATGAAAAAAGTAGGAAATAGAGAAATGAAAAAAAGAAAATGTAATGATAAGCAAAAGAAATAACGGCTTCCTATAGCAGTAGCATGTTTTGCTAAAATGTGCTATAGCTAATTTAGCTATAACGCGTTTCTGAAACAGCGCTACTGCTAGTTCGACTTAACCACCTCAAAATTAAGTCCTGCTTCCCCCCCTCTCCCCCCTGTTCCCCTAACTCCTCCATCGCCATCGCTCGAGCCCGAGCCGGCCCTCACCGCCGCCGCCCGCCACCGCCCTCAACCTCACCACCGCCGCCGCCC
>NC_057814.1:54311325-54323847 GCF_018294505.1 Triticum aestivum | reverse complement strand
CCCCGACCTCGACGCCGCCCTCCGCCGCGCGCCCGAGCCCAGACCCCGACCTCGACGCCGCCTGCCCCTCGCCCACCGCAGGCACCCGAGGTGAGCACGCCTGCTCCTCCCCCTCCCCTACCTCTGTCTAGGGTTCTTCAAATTTTAGTTGCATCAAATTAGTTAGGGTTCATCTATGGGTGGAAACGAATCGGATGCGGATGTATTCTTAGATGATGTTTTCTTATATGATGAATAAACACTATTGTAATGCATAATAAAACGAGTAAAATTTGACCACTTATTTCAGTTTTAAGTTGGATAATTGGAATATCCGCTACCACTTTCCACCCCTAGGTTCATCAAATTAGATGGTAATTAGGGCAGTAGTTCCTAGGTAGCTATGGCATTTAGCTATAAACAAAAAACAGAATTGTTTTTCTTTTCAAAAACTTGGTTAAACTAATTGTTGCTATGTAAACAAAAAACAAGATTGTTGTTATATGATATATGTCATTGATGTTCATTTGCATATTCCATTATTGTTGATTATATCTTTTCATTGAAGTGGCCATGTTATATGCAAATTCCTCAATAGTGTTTGCTCATGTTATATCTTTTCATTGAAGTGGTTCGATTGTGCCCAAGTGGCTTTGTTGTTTCCAGGGAATGAAGCCGAGTGGCCTATGTTTTGCCAGAATGTCCATTCCGGCAAATTTCAGGTTCTCGATTTGTCCACTTTTTAGCAAAAGTCATGCTGAAGTTTTCCGTGAATTTCGGCATGACTTGTGCTACAAACTAGGACATATCGAGTGCCCGGGATTTGCCGCACCGGGAAGGAGTAAACGTTCCTGTAAAGCATAGGCCTTTTTATGTCATTATTCATTTTATTAGGTATAGAATTAATTGACTAGATTTAATCGTAAGAACTAGGTACTAATTAGGTACTAGTTTATATTTATTTACAATAAGTTTATTTTTAGTAAGAACTAGTTGAATTAATAGAACTAGTTGAATATGTCACATTTGTTGTTATTTTTTAGTTAAAGCAACTATTCCCGCATCGACGTCGACGATGCCTATCCCACATTCTCGTCGTCGTCGACTCGGCGGAGGACACCTGCTTGACCAGATGGGCCATGTATGGGACTGGGCTCCGCCGGGCTGGTACTGGGAGGCGCTACCTACTGGGGGGCGCATGTTGGTGAGGAGTCAGCCCGTCGTTGACCCGAACCTTCTTTGGTGGCGGTCGCGTGGGCCAGTGACGGTCCAGAGGCTCGAGGACCCCGCGGAGGTGGTACGTTACCGTGTCAGGGAGGAGAACGTGCACGTCCGTCGCTACTTGTTTGAGTTGGAGCACAGGTTTTCCAATACCTGGCAGGTTCTTTGGGCAGATGACCGGAGATATGATCCTGTGATGGTTCCTTCTCTTTGGGTGTCCACCGCCCGTGCGGATACCCGTCGTGCGCTAGGGTTTTAGTTGTATTAGTGATGTTATATGTATGATAATATTCAGGATGTATTAGTGATAATAATCGACCATGTACGGACGCATGAGATTATTTACTTTTGCTTATTGAATGCATGCTAATTTGAATACTTATTTATTTTACGATTTGGTTTTGCTTATTGAATGCTCATGTCAATATGAGTCCTATAAGATATTTTGAAATGTATATCTTGTGTTGCTCAAATAGGAAATATCGAGTGCACCGGATGTGTGTGTTGAGTATCCTGGTAGTTGCCTTCGATCGAATTTCAATTAATGTTTCAACTATGAACATAGGAAATGTCTGACGATGAAAAGGATTTTGGTATTTGCCAATACTGCGAAGACGTGCATGGCCTGTGCGAAAGAATCTTCCTAGATGATGATAGGCGCTTCAGCATCAAGCTGGACAAGAACTTTGAAGTGGATACAGTAAGTCACAACGACAAGACTTTTTCATAATTAAGCATGACATCTGCTTCATTTGCTTCAACTTATTTTTTTACTATTCTACTAGTGTATCCCCTGCCATGCAAGAGTTTTTGTCTTGGATATGATAGGTTTCAGTCCTATGCAAACTACTACGGAGGTAAAGAGAGTTAACTTGAAGACCGAGCATGGTTATACTTTCCACGCAAAATTATACCACGCAGACACCTACACCTATTTTGAATGCAAAACTTGGCAAGCACTATGCAAGGCTTATGCATTTGAGCCTGATATGTTTATCACCTTTGATATTCGTCCCGAAGATGATATTGAAGGGAATAGAGACATCTGGATCGATGTGCAGACGCCTCCAGTTATACCATTATGTGAGTTTCTCAACCTTATTTATGTCTTCGATATTGTTTATTCAAAAATAGTTGACAACTAATTTCTATTGACAGCTTATTTCCATTCAAGCAAACATGTCCGGCGCTTGGTAGACATGACCGTCCACTGTCCCGGGGCTGAACTAAACTGCGAGGAGATAGGTCATTATGTTTCATGGCTTGACGATCTTCATACTGTCAAGACAAATTATTTTCCTGGACTTAAAAATCTTAGTACTCAAAACGTGCGACCAATAGTGTTTGTACTGAACTACGGTAACATCTATTTAGGAAAGATGGTAAGATGTTTACTATTTGTCCTCAGTGCATCTTTTGCATACATTATTTTTTAAGCTAAACTTCATTACAAAGTATGTTACTATACGATGTTCTTCAACAGGGACTCCCGATGAATGTTGTGCCTCATTGGATCGAGACTAAAGGTCGCATGAGAATTGTTAGCTTACGGCCAAGATTTCCTACAATGCACTTTAGTGCATTCAAGATTGCTTATAGCGCGGAATGCTTAATAGTGAAAGACTCGAGCAAAATTGTGAACGATCGCAGAGAAGTACTAGGGGGCAGCAATCAGAAGCGCAACCCACGATTAGGAGACAGGTTCATCTGCATGCTCCAACTTGATGAAGCAGGAGTGCTACACATGTTTTATGCTATTTTACCTGAGAGAGAGCAGCAGGAGTGATTAGCTAGCTAGAAATGAGTTATGATGATTAAATAGCTAGTGTTGGTGGTAATGACTATGATGCAAATGCTAGTGTTGGTGGTAGTGACCCTGCCTCGTGGCCTCCTCGTTGATTTCTTGATGTCCAGTCCAAGTCCTCTGGTCTCGTTTGTTCCAAAAATAACTCTCCCGAAGGTTTCATTCTATTTGGACTCCGTTTGATATTCCTTTTGTGCGAAACAATGAAATAGGCAAAAAACAACAATTTGCACTGGGCCTTGGGTTAGTATATAAAAGTTCTTAGTAAATCCCATTAAACATCCAAAACAGATAATATAATAGCATGGAACAATAAAAAATTATAGATACGTTGGAGACGTATCAGTAGATGAAGCAATTGTGGTCTGGTTTCTGAGCAAATGTAGAAGGGAAATCAAGCAACTGCCAGTTTAAAAAAAAGCAACTATGAAATGATTTGCATGGACTTGTTTTAATTTATGTGTTTTCCTAGCTTTAAATTCACAGATTGGAGACTGTGTGGAGGTAGATGCTTGACATTTGTGCTTATATTCCTTACTCGTAACTTGCAAATCCTATGGACGCTTGTGATTTATGTAAACATGTTATAGGTGGTTTGGGACAAACTTTTGTGAGTTTTCTAATGGAACACATTAGTATTCGCATTTGATATTCTCTAATGGAACACATTGATCAGAAAAAATGTACCTAGTTATTTGTTCACTTGTTGGCCGGTTTGAGGATCTCCTGCCATGGAATCTTGTTCAGGTCACACTTCAGCATGGAGATGGTCATCTTGTGCCTGATGTTTGGTATGTCGCTTTGTCCGTAGTTCGGGAGCCACATCCCGTTCCACAATAACGCGTTCATCAATGTGAATATGCTACAGTCACCGCTGCAAAAAAAGTCAAGAAAGCACTTGAAAAAAAGGCAAACACTACGTCTTATAACAATGATATGTATGTATGTGGGTTAGTCCTTACGATACAGTCTGCTTTGGTGCATCGATATCCACAAGCGGGAACTTGTCCATTGTCTTTGCTTGTTTTGGATAGTATTTGTCCCACAACACACGAAATGCAGCTACAGTAGCCCTTGCAACATCATCCAGCCTCTTGCTTTTCTTTAACATCCTCCATGAGTCAAACACTTCGAACCTTTTGTCCCTCAGATTGATGTTGAGTAGCCAGTAGTGGTGTGCACCATCGGCGCTCTCTGGGTCTAAATTTTCAAGCACATGAATCATAACCTTCAAGAAAAAAACCATGTCAGCATAACAAAGGACATCAACTCCTGATATGTTTTTGGGCAACTCTATATGTTTTTAGGAGCAACATCTGATATGATTTTTAGGCAACTCTCTAGAATTTTAGGAAACTTCTGGCATAACTCTCAAAACACTAGAAAACATCAAAAAACTTCTGACATGTGTATGAAGCTTCTGCAATGGCTTACCAGGCAACTCTGTGGGTTTTTATGAGCAACTTATCATGTGATTTCAAGCAACTCCTATGATTTCCTGATATCAGCTTCTAAAAAATAATCTAAGAAAAAACAGAAATAACACCAACTTTCTGATGTGATTTCAGGCAACCCTGAGTTGGTAGGGGCAACTTTACTTGAGTAAGTGCGATGGATATGTAAAAAGAAAAAAAAGGGAAAAACTGACTTCTGAACAACAAAACACAGGCAATGCTCTTGGTTTTCAACCTGTGCAAAAAAAATGTCACTATAACCATGCACTTTTTAGGCAACAATGCAAACTAAAACATGCAACTTATATGTAAAGAAAAGCCAACTGACAGATACTGCTCACTCATATCTTGAGGGGGCTATTATAGTAGGTACACAGCAGGGGGGTTGTGTATATGCACAGTGCTACCTCTTGCACTTGCGTTGGTTCTTCCCTTGAAGAGGAAAGGGTGATGCAGCAAAGTAGCGTAAGTATTTCCCTCAGTTTTTGAGAACCAAGGTATCAATCCAGTAGGAGACTACACACAAGTCGCCTCGTACCTACACAAACAAATAAGAATCTTGCAACCAACGCGATAAAGGGGTTGTCAAATCCTTCACGGCCACTTGCAAAAGTGAGATATGATAGAGATAATAAGATAAATATTTTTGGTATTTTTATGATATAGATTGAAAGTAAAGATTGCAAAGTAAAAATAGATTGGAAACTTATATGATGGAAAATAGACCCGGGGGCCATAGGTTTCACTAGTGGCTTCTCTCAAGATAGCATAAGTATTACGGTGGGTGAACAAATTATTGTCGAGCAATTTATAGAAAAGTGCATAATTATCAGAATATCTAGGCATGATCATGTATATAGGAATCACGTCCGCGACAAGTAGCCCGAAACGATTCTGCATCTACTACTATTACTCCACACATAGACCGCTATCCAGCATGCATCTAGAGTATTAAGTTCATAAGAACAGAGTAACACATTAGGCAAGATGACATGATGTAGAGGGATAAACTCAAGCAATATGATATAAACCCCATCTTTTTATCCTCGATGGCAACAATACAATACGTGCCTTGCTGCCCCTGCTCTCACTGGAAAAGGACACCGCAAGATTGAACCCAAAGCTAAGCACTTCTCCCATTGCAAGAAAGATCAATCTAGTAGGCCAAACCAAACTGATATTTCAAAGAGACTTGCAAAGATAACAGATCATACATAAAAGAATTCAGAGGAGATTCAAATATTGTTCATAGATAATCTTGATCATAAACCCATAATTCATCGGATCTCGACAAACACACTGCAAAAAGAATTACATCGAATAGATCTCCAAGAAGATCGAGGAGAACTTTGTATTGAGATCCAAAGAGAGATAAGAAGCCATCTAGCTAACAACTATGGACCCGAAGGTCTGTGGTAAACTACTCACACATCGACAGAGAGGCTATGGTGTTGATGTAGAAGCCCTCCGTGATCGATTCCCCCTCCGGCAGAGCGTCGGAAAAGGCCCCAAGATGGGATCTCACGGGTACAGAAGGTTGCGGCGGTGGAAATAGGGTTTCGTGGTGCTCCTGGATGTTTTCGGGGTATATGGGTATATATAGGAGGAAGAAGTAGGTCGGTGGAGCTGCGAGGGGCCCACGAGGGTGGGGGCGCGCCCAGGGGGCAGGTGATACGTCTCTGTCGTATCTACTTTTGCAAATACTTTTGCCCTTGTTTCGGACTCTAACTTGCATGATTTGAATGGAACTAACCCGGACTGACGCAGTTTTCAGCTGAATTGCCATGGTGTTATTTTCATGCAGAAACAAAAGTTCTCGGAAATAATAAAAAATATTGGCGAAAGAATCAAGGCCAGGCGGCCCACACCCTATCCACGAGGGTGGGAGGCGCGCCTGCCCCCCAGGGCGCGCCCCCTGCCTCGTGGGCCCCCTGGTGCTCCACCGACCTCAACTCCAACTCTATATATTCGTGTTCCGGTAGAAAAAAAATCAGAGCGAAGGATTCATCATGTTTTACGATATGGAGCCGCCGCCAAGCCCTAAACTCTCTCGGGAGGGCTGATCTGGAGTCCGTTCGGGGCTCCGGAGAGGCGAATCCGTCGCCATCGTCATCATCAACCATCCTCCGTTAGCAATTTCATGATGCTCACCGCCGTGAGTGAGTAATTCCATCGTAGGCTTGCTAAACGGTGATGGGTTGGATGAGATTTATCATGTAATCGAGTTAGATTTGTTAGGGTTTGATCCCTAGTATCCACTATGTTCTGAGATTGATGTTGCTATGACTTTGCTATGCTTAATGCTAGTCACTAGGGCCCGAGTGCCATGATTTCAGATATGAACCTATTATGTTTTCATGAATATATGTTAGTTCTTGATCCTATCTTGCAAGTCTATAGTCACCTACTATGTGTTATGATCCGGCAACCCCGAAGTGACAATAATTGGGACCACTCCCGGTGATGACCGTAGTTTGAGGAGTTCATGTATTCACTATGTTTTAATGCTTTGGTCCGGTACTCTATTAAAAGGAGGCCTTAATATCCTTTAGTTTCCGTTAGAACCCCGCTGCCACGGGAGGGTAGGACAAAAGATGTCATGCAAGTTCTTTTCCATAAGCACGTATGACTATATTCGGAATACGTGCCTACATTACATTGATGAATTGGAGCTAGTTCAGTGTCACCCTATGTTATGACTGTTACATCATGAACCGCATCCGGCATAATGCTCCATCACCGATCCAATGCCTACGAGCTTTTCACATATTGTTCTCCGCTTATTTACTTTTCCGTTGCTACTGTTACAATCACTACAAAACCCAAAAATATTACTTTTGCTACTGTTATAATCACTACAATCCCTACAATCATACTACTTTGCTACTAAATACTTTGCTGTAGATACTAAGTTATCCAGGTGTGGTTGAATTAACAACTCAGCTGCTAATACTTGAGAATATTCTTTGGCTCCCCTTGTGTCGAATCAATAAATTTGGGTTGAATACTCTACCCTAGCTTATTTTCTTGCTGTAGTAATAATAATTGAAAGGAAACCCAAAAAGATTTCCTGTTCTTCTTTTGCTTGTTTGGAGCTTTCCCGTGTAAATAGTTTTATTTCTTTTCTTTTCTTTGGGGGTCGATAGGAGAAGACCATAATAAAATGGTTGAAGTGGCTCTATTATGCATTATTGTTGATTTAACCAAGAGCCCATATTGCCTTGTCTTCTCCTGTTTATTAAATGCATGCAGATTCCAGCTTAGTCCAATGCACGTGCACTATTATTATTATTCACATCGTTCGGACGTGCAAGTGAAAGACAATAATGACGATATATGATGAATTGATTGAGATGAGAAAAGCTGGTATGAACTCGACCTCTCTTGTTTTGTAAATATGATTAGTTCATTATTCCTGATTCAACATATTATGAATAAACATGTTTGCGATGACAATTAGAGATTTAGTTGCTTATGCCATGCTTGATTAGCTAGGAGTTTATAATGGTTTACCTTGCGTGCCAACATGCTATTAAAATGGTTGTGATGTGGTATGATAGGGTGGTATCCTCCTTTGAATGATTCAAGTGACTTGACTTGGCACATGTTCACACATGTAGTTGAAACAAAATCAACATAGCCTTCATGTTATTTATGTTCATGGTGGATTATATCCTACTCATGCTTGCACTCAATGTTTATTAATTTTAATGCATGTTCATGATTGTTGTCGCTCTCTAGTTGGTCGCTTCCCAGTCTTTTGCTAGCCTTCACTTGTACTAAGCGGGAATACTGCTTGTGCATCCAATCCCTTAAACCACAAAGTTATTCCATATGAGTCCACCATACCTTCCTATATATGCGGTATCTACCTGCCGTTCCAAGTAAATTTGTATGTGCCAAACTCTAAACCTTCACATGAAATTCTGTTTTGCATGCTCGAATAGCTCATGTATCCACTAAGGCTGTCTGTATCTTCCATGCTAGGCGGGTTATTCTCAAGAGGAGTGGACTCCGCTCCTCACTCACGAGAAAAGGGCTGGTCACTGGGATGCCCAGTCCCATGCTTTATGCAAACCAAATCAAAATAATTGCAAACAAAACTCCCCCGAGACTCTTGTTAGTTGGAGGCACTCGTTGTTTCGAGCAAGCCATGGATTGATTCTTGTTGGTGGAGGGGGAGTATAAACTTTACCATTCTGTTTGGAAACCGCCTATAATGTGTGTAGCATGGAAGATATCGCCATCTCTCGGTTGTTATGTTGACAATGAAATTATGCCGCTCAAAATATTATTTATCTCTATTTCAAAATAGAGCTCTGGCACCTCTAAAAATCCCTGCTTCCCTCTGTGAAGGTTTTCTGTATTTACGTTTTGCGGTCTCAGAAAGGGCTAGCGAGATACCATCTTGTTATATCATATCATGATTGTTTTGAGAAAGTGTTGTCATCCGAGATCTATTACTATTGCTCGCTAGTTGATTATGCCATTGACATGAGTAAACATGAGACCTAAATGTTATTGTGAATATGGTTAGTTCATAATCTTTGCTGAAAGCTTGAATGCTGGCTTTACATATTTACAACAACAAGAGCAAACAGAGTTTGTAAAAGTTTTTCTTTATCACTTTCAGTTTATCAACTGAATTGCTTGAGGACAAGCAAAGGTTTAAGCTTGGGGGAGTTGATATGTCTCCGTCGTATCTACTTTTCCATACACTTTTGCCCTTGTTTTGGACTCTAACTTGCATGATTTGAATGGAACTAACCCGGACTGACGTTGTTTTCAGCAGAATTGCCATGGTGTTATTTTTGTGCAGAAACAAAACTTCTCGGAATGACCTGAAACTTCACAGAGATTATTTTTGGAAATAATAAAAAATATTGGCGAAAGAATCAAGGCCAGGGGGCCCACACCCTGTCCACGAGGGTGGGAGGCACGCCTGCCCCCCAGGGCGCGCCCCTTGCCTCGTGGGCCCCCTGGTGCTCCACCGACCTCAACTCCAACTCTATATATTCGTGTTGGGGGAGAAAGAAATCAGAGAGAAGGATTCATCGCGTTTTACGATACGGAGCCGCCGCCAAGCCCTAAACTCTCCAGGGAGGGCTCACCGCCGTTCGGGGCTCCGGAGAGGGGAACCCGTCGCCATCGTCATCATCAACCATCCTCCATCACCAATTTCATGATGCTCACCGCCGTGCGTGAGTAATTCCATTGTCGTGGTATTCTCACGGGGGGGGGTGTGAGTCGACAGATGCCACAAGGGCTTCGTGTGAGGGTAAGACTGCATGTCTGAGTGTATATATCTGGGGTGCACATCGGGCAGTACAAAGTGCTCCTAGAGCTGTATCTGTGGGCAGTGCCATGGGCATCTGGCTCCATATATGCATGCACGAAGCATGCTTTAGTGGCCGGCCATAAGCATGGCCGCATGTGTGTGCTTGGGCATGCTTGCCCGTGGGGATGGATGGATGGATGGATGGCTAGCTAGCTCTCTTGCTAGCTAGCTTGCTTGTGTGTGGCGTGAGTCCATCCCCTGGATGGATGGATGTGTGTCTCCTTTTATAGTTTGAGGTAGCTTTGTATCTAAGCTATGTGGAGGTATGGGAGCAAGGCATGGTGCATGTCATGCTTGTCCCCTAGGTCACTTCATGAATAGTGCCAGGGGACAAGTGACACTATACATGACGGTGTCGCGGTACGGTTGTCTTGTCCGCGGTATGGCCGTCTCGTCGGGGTCTTGTCGATGCCGGGTCGGACTGCAGTCGGCAGCCGGCTAGTCGGTGCAGTCAGTCAGCTGGCAGCCGGCCGGGCAGCCGGCCGGGTGGAGCAGTCGGACGGTGAGCCGGCAGGAGTGGCCGGGCAGTCGGACTGAGGGGCTTTGCTAGCCCCGATGTCTTGAAATATTGTCTTGCCGTCTTCGGGATACCCGTGTCCAATTACTCCGACAGTAGCCCCCAAGCCTCCGGGCAACTTGGCAAAGTCGGGCGGAGGTTTTTTCGCGAGTGTTCATGGAAATGATCATGCAAAAGACAAAGTTAGTCCATGCAGATATATCAAATGATTGCTTTTTAGCACTGCAAGTTTTATGCGGAGGGTGCCGACTCGGTTTCGTCCGAGCCCCCTTCAATCTTTTTCATGTTCCCTCCGCTCTTTGGCTTGTGCTCTCGCTTGCCGGACAGCCGCTCTGCGGTCTGTGGCTGAGAGTGGGCCGCGGAGTGGAGTGTACAATACTCAGACTCTGGGAGCGAATTTAACCGAGTAGATACTCATAAAGAAAACGGTTGGGTCGCCCGAAGCATTTTTCTTCCCGGACGTTTTTCGCGTGGGTGGCCTCCAGCGTTCACTCTTGCCAGTCGGACAGCCGCTCTGCGGTCTGTGACTAAGAGTGGGCTTTTCATACCGTGCACGCTACTAAGCCGTCTGCGGGAACTAACGTCTCAGGCCAAGCGGCCAGCCCCCGGGCCAACTCTGGCTGGCGCCGGGGCGAACAGTGATGCAACTGTAATGAAATGCGGAGATAGCCCCCGAGCATCGCTCGGGGCTATCCGTGCTCTCGTGGTGAAAAAATATGCGGGTGAGAAGCTCACATTAATTTTCGCATAGCCGAGGCGGAGTTTGCCGAAGAGAGTCGGCGCACCCGCTGGGTGTAGCCTTCGAGCCCCCGGTCACTCGAAGGAGGGTCCCGGCCGGTCAGGCTCGACCGGCCAGGCAGCGAGGCGTCTTTCAGCGCCCTTTTTCTTCTTCTGCCGGCTGCTGGCAGCCGGACGAAACTCTTCTCTTGCCTCTGTGGGGGCGCGCCAGCGCACCCACTGGGTGTAGCCCCCGAGATTCGGGCCGACTGCTGAGCAGTCGGGCCGGATCTTCCGGCGACTACTTTGTCTTCTCTCCTCGCGGGGGCGCGTCAGCGCACCCGCTGGGTGTAGCCCCCGAGATTCGGGCCGACTGCTGAGCAGTCGGGCCCGATCTCCCGGCGACTACTCTGTCTTCTCTCCTCGCGGGGGCGCGTCAGCGCACCCGCTGGGTGTAGCCCCCGAGATTCGGGCCGACTGCTGAGAAGTCGGGCCGGATCTCCCGGCGACTACTTTGTCTTCTCTTCTCGCGGGGGCGCGTCAGCGCACCCGCTAGGTGTAGCCCCCGAGATTCGGGCTGACTGCTGAGCAGTCGGGCCGGATCTCCCGGTGACTACTTTGTCTTCTTTCCTCGCGGGGGCGCATCAGCGCACCCGCTGGGTGTAGCCCCCGAGATTCGGGCCGACTGCTTTGTAGTCGGGCCGGATCTCCCGGCGACTACTTTGTCTTCTTTCCTCGCGGGGGCGCGTCAGCGCACCCGCTGGGTGTAGCCCCCGAGATTCGGGCCGACTGCTGAGCAGTCGGGCCGGATCTCCCGGCGACTACTTTGTCTTCTCTCCTCGCGGGGGCGCGTTAGCGCACCCGCTGGGTGTAGCCCCCGAGGTTTGGGCTGACTGCTGAGCAGTCGGGCCGGATTTCCCGGCGACTACTTTGTCTTCTCTTTCTTCGCGGGGGCGCGTCAGCGCACCCGCTGGGTGTAGCCCCCGAGATTCGGGCCGACTGCTGAGCAGTCGGGCCGGATCTCCCGGCGACTACTTTGTCTTCTCTCCTCGCGGGGGCGCATCAGCGCACCCGCTGGGTGTGCCGTCGGAGCAGGAGGCAGACCAGCCGGCTTGGCACTACCGACAGCGTGGGTCACGACTGACCGTCCGAGTGGCGAAGCAGGCGGACGAATCATTCGGACGTTTTTCTTTTCTTCTTTTGTGTCCCAACCGACTTCTTTCTCCTTTCTCTCTCTTTTTTTTGGGCAGTCGGCCCTTTGACTTTCTCCCCAGCCGGCCCTTCTCTTTTTCTTGTCTCCTTCTTCAGGTGCCGGCTACAGGAAGCGGCTGGAGCGGGACCCGACGGGGGCGCGTGGGGTGCAGCCGGCCATGGTGCTCGACCCGGGAGCCGGCAGCGGAGGTGCGCTACCCGGCCGGCCAGGGGCGCGGCAGGGGAGTTGGCACGGCACGCGGAGTGGAACGGCGCGGGCAAGAGGCGAGCCGGCGCTGGC
>NC_057814.1:54310630-54311315 GCF_018294505.1 Triticum aestivum | reverse complement strand
GCGCGGGTGAAGCCGGTGGCAGGGGAGGCGGCAACCGGTGCGCGACGAGCCGGCCGGAGCGGGATGAAGCCGGCGGCGGGGGCGCCAGTAACCCGGCGGCTAGGCGCGGGTGAAGCCGGCCGCGGGGCGGGAACCAGGCGCAGCGACTCGGCGCGGGGAGCCGGCAGCCGGTTGGAGCAGCAAGCCGGCGGGCGCTAAGGTCGGCCGGGTTGGAGAAGACGGAGCCGGCACGCGCGACTCGGCGGAGGCGGAGCCGGCGGTCGGCGGAGTCGGCCCGGGGCCGCGGCCGGGGCTGGTGCTGCGGTGCGAGGCACACGGGGGAGGCGGCCGTGGTGAGGGTGGAGCCGGCCAGGGGCCGCCGCGAAGATGGCGGAGGCGCGGGGGAGCCGGTGGCAGGGGAGCAGCTGGCGCCGGGAGCCGGTGCAGCGGATGGAGGGCCGGACCCGGCGTGGGCGACTCGGGAGTGGCCGGACTCGGCGCGGGGTGTGGTGTAGGCGAAGCCGGCAGGCGGAGGCGAGGGGGAGGTACTCGCGAGGAGCTCGGGTGGAACAGAGGCCAAGCGAGGCGCCCGGGCGCAGCAGTGGCCGGCTGAGGCGGGGCGGACCCGGATGCGCCGCCGGGTCGCGGGGCGGCCGGGCGAGGCCGAGCATGCAGGCACCCGGCGGAGGACGCCGGTACGAGCCCA